>NC_062985.1:21662764-21929578 GCF_023078275.1 Leguminivora glycinivorella | reverse complement strand
AAGAATGACGAGCGTATACCATTGTTCTCCGTATTGTAACAAATTCTAACAATGCCCTCTTTCATTACACTAAAACTGTTCTACCGTATTTGTCTAAACAAAACAATATAACGGAATTCTTGAACCGTGTTAGCTAATAAACAAATTGAAGACGAGAAAGCTATTTACGGTGATTGTAATTTGTGGAGGCATATTTGTTGAACCAGACCCTCGCAACGTTTAAGATTCTAGTCTTGAATTTTGAAATTATTCGTATGGTTGACTTTTGCATTAAGCTTGAGCCCACCTCTATATATTTACGGTATTTTTAAGTGAGTGATAGTCACAGATATAGGTGTTGATTAGTGACTGATAGTGTTTATTATGAATGTCAAATGTGTACAAAATGAACGTAAGATTGAGAAGTTATGTGAATTACTTCATATTGGTAAGTATAATTTGGTAAAACTGTTTGTGATAGTGTCATTATAAGGAAAAGTGCATACTACATGTGTATAAGAATTTTCAATAATATTCCCGCAGCTATTAAGACACTACCAGATGCAGAGTTTAAAAATAAGTTTAAAGACATATTCAATCATTTCATTATGTAATGCATACTTCTACACGATTGACGAATATTTTAATTATAAGTTTTAGCACAGAATATATAATAGTACAAGTACAGAAGGCCCACTGCTTTGATGTTCACTAAATGCCGCCTTTTTAAATGCCTACAAAATTCTTACAAAGAAACAAGCCGCACGTGCGCGGCGTCTGGCACTAGGGTTGCCTATGTATTAAAACGAATTAATATTCAGATAAAATGTTATAAGTACTATTATATTGTATTAAAGTCTTGGGCACTTTCTAAGTACGTATACAGTATTTACATATTTTGGTTTAAATACCAACACCACAAGCCTTATTGAACTTTTCCGTGGGACTTAATCAATAGTAGATCTGTGTAAGAATGTTCTATGATATTTATTTTACACATGATGTCTATTTAACTAAGCATTATTAGCTATTCCACAAGCGGACATCGCATATATGAACCTAAATAAAAACTCGCGACGTAAAGTAACAATAGAAAATGTGAACGTGCGTTCCGCGATAAAGCGCGCCACCCCTGATTAGGCCGCGAACTCGCGGCCGCCAGCATGTACTTGTAGCGCGGCGATAGAATCGCGGAGTGAGTCGCCCCTGGTTTTAGTTGGTTTTAATAATAACATTTTTAATTTATATCCTTTGACATTAAATACTATAATTCATAATTTTATATAATAATAATGATAACATGTAGTATTCGTGTAGTATTCAGGGTTTTTAGTCAAATATGTTTAGTTTGTAAGGAAGAATTGCATGTAAGCAATTAATATTCACATACATGGCTTTATCATGTTGTGGACATGTAAATTTTCACATGCCTTGTGGTAGAACATATGTATTAAGGAACAGCTTCACCAATGGAAATATTTTATAACACCTGTATTGCAACATTCATTCATTCATTCATTAAATCTTACATTTCTATGGCATTTGCTCCTCATCTGTTTAGTTCTTTAAAGCATTACTATACAATCTCTTTAGTACTCTATGTTAATTATCCTGATAAAGATCACAACGACAGTGCAAATTCAAAAGTACCTTTAACAAATCATAAAATCTGAATCAGTTCGTAGTTCTTGGATGTTGATCTAACAAGGCTCAATACAAGTGTCGATGGGAGTGCAATCGAGCCACGCAATCGGGTTAAACATTGATCATGTTTGCAATTACACGACCTTTCAGGAAGTGGGGCCCGAGTTAGGAGCGAGCGGGCTTGAAAGGAGGAGAACTTTGAAACGGCGGAGCGAAGTTGCATCAAGAATATATTTTCCACTTATGTTTTAAAAGAGGGAACTACTTATCTTAATGTCAAAGATATCTGGAAGAAGTTTTTTAACGATAAGAGCGGTTTCGCACTACGTCCGATCCGAGTCCGAGAAAATAAGAACCGACATAGCCCTAAACTATTTATAATTATGGTAACTTACGCACTAAATCCGAAAAATTACGGAAAGAAATCGGATGACGGAGATCGAATGTAGTGCTTAAAGTACCAAACAAATAGTTACTACGGATATGACGAATCTTATTTTCACAGCTTCGGATTGGACGTAGTGCGCTAAAATTTTTTTTGCAGATATCTTAATAATATTTGATGTACAACAACTATCCTGAATTTATACAACACCATTGCGTTACAATTTGGTATCCACTTGTTTGGCGTTCAATAGTTTTCTTTTTCATTATTGACCCAATGTAACATCAATCACTAATTGAGAAGATAAGGGGACAAGAATTGTAAATACAATAAATAAATATTATAGGACATTCTTACACAGAATTTATTTCTTTTTTCTATATGCCTATTTAGGGATCAAACGAAATTAATCTTTCTGTTTAGTAAACCGCAAACGTATAACCAATAGTTTCAGTAATTGAATATTGCTTTCTTTATTACATCAGCATCTTGCCGCGGCGGAAATGTGAATTTCCCGGCGTCTCCCCCGGCAGGCTCCGAGCCAGGAATTACATTTAGACCTAATGCAATAGAGGTGCGACGAGAGAAAAACCGTTTTATTATTTTTCTGGTGGCTAAGCTAGTACAACAACATAATTGATATTAGATACAAGATAGCTATTAGTTGAGCGCGAAGATGCTCAAAAAAGGTCAACAACGGGGTGGAATGAACAAAATGTTTCCTTTGGCAGAATTAATATTTTAATATTTGTGCTCTGACGATGTATTTAGGAAGTGGAGCAACTCAAACTTTTAATGTACATGAAAGGGAAGATTGTGGGGGTTATGCTCAAAAATGTTTAAGGATATTCACAAACGGCCAGTTGCATCAACCACATTTGACAGACACAAGATATCATCTTCACGCGGCGGACGTCTATGGGACTTCCCATACAATAAAATTTAACGAACGCCTTAACGATGACCGATGCTTTGATGCAACCGGTCCTAAATCAAGATTCGTGGCGTTTCCAAGTACATCAGAGATTTCGACACAGAGGGATCGTTGATCTGATTATTCTTATTAATAGAATGGCTTAGTCGTTATACAATATTTGAAGTCATTTAACTTGTATTATGATTTGGTATAATTTGTGAATATTGAAGGATTACTCGTAGATAACAAAGAAAAGCCAACAAAAAAGCATGAACAGAATAAACTATGGGTAATTCTAAACCATAATAAACTCGCAGCGAAAACATCCAAACGCTCCACAAAAGCAGAAGCCCAATAAAATTAATAACATCTCAGTTATTTCCCCGAAAGCTGGAGAATCAAACCGATACAATACGGTTAAATACCTAGCACTCCGACAATAGGCCGGGAACCGGTACATTCCCGACATTAATGCAGTAATATCGGCACGGCGGCTTATGCGGACTGACGGACGGAGATACTACAGTAACTACCAAAAGCTCGAATCTCGTATTTCCTGGCGCTTGTAAAGCTAAAACTCGTACAGTTATTATAGAGTATATTTTCAAATGATGAAAAGGTAGGCGCTGGAAGCGTGATTAGGGTTCAAATCGCTGATGCTATTCAGTAAATGTAATTGCTATCGTTATTGTGTTTCGTGGCTCTTGTGTTGTTTTGGCATTTACCAATATTTATAATAAATTGGAAATTTTTGAGAGGAAAATTTTAAAGGTTAAGAAAATATACAAAAATATAACGCTTTGGTAATCTGCGCATATCACGACTATTTTATTTGCCCTAAGGTACAGCGGGGAAAATCTCGACTGGGGGCATTTGCCCACATTGGGGACATTTCTTTACATTTGTAACTGGTCCATTTTTTCCATGTTTTACAATGTTTGCATTATTAAATAAATAGTGTGTCCACCGGTTATATATGGTAGGCGTGTTCAGTGGATACATGTAGAACTCAACATCAGAGTGTAATAATGGAAAAAATGGATCAGTTACAATTGCCCCCAGTCGAGATTTGCCCCGCTGTACCTTTTGTGTATTTTTATTGGAATTTTCATATGTGTATTTTTCGCTTTTTTCCCTTTTGAATAGAATTTCATTTGTCTTGTTAGTTTTCACCGAATGGTTTAATCGGAAGATCAGCGCTGGAGCTCACCAGCAATATCCTGAGATTAGACCATTTTTTGGCACCTCTATCTTTTCATTTTTGTGTGTTTGCGAATAAATTAATTCTATTTTATGTATAAATATGTCTGATATCAAACGCTACATTTCCTTTTTTTATGTTAAGTTTAAATCACCAGCTAATAAAGGATATATTATTTACTAGCTTTTGCCCGCGGGTTCGCTCGCATTAAATTCGTAAATTACGGCATGCTTCATACAAACCGAAGTGGGGGGTTAGAAAGAGACAAAAAGAAGCCTATGCGACTCCATCCCTTCAACTATTTCCACTTTAAAAAATCTCGTCAATTAGTCGCTCCGTTATGCCGTGAAAGACGGACAAACAAACAGACACACACACTTTCCCATTTATAATATTAAGGGCCAGTTGCATCAACCACATTTGATAGACACATCATCGTCACGCAGCAGATGACTATGGAATATGGATCTTTCCATAGAATAAACTTTGAACGCTTTAACGGCGACAGACGGTTTGATGCAACCGTCCCTAAGTATGGAAGTATGGATATACCGGCGATTTTGGAAACCGCTCTAACGATTTTGCTGAAATTTGTTATATGGAGGTTTTCGGGGTTGAAAAATCGATCTAGTCTTAGGTCTCGGGCAACGCGAATTTACCGGCAATAACTTCACACAAAAAGTAAGACAAAAATATCTGACACGATCTTATTTCTAGAGCCATAGGAGTGTGTCAGGTATTTATGCAGCCATCATTTTGTACGATATTATTGCCGAAGACTGCACTCATCACTAATATAGATCCAATATAATAAATGTCAAATGGATGGAATGGAAGAGTGACATTTCATCAACCAATCATACTTTTATTACTGCCAGAATATCGGTGGGTCTTGTGAATAAGGGCTACACTCAAAATTACTCGGTGAAAAAGGGCACATGAAGTGGGACTTGTGCCCTTTTTTACCGAGTCATTTTGAGTCATTATTCACAGTCCCCACTGATTATAGCTCTGACGTTTAAAGGTCACATGGATAAAGCCATCTCACGTGCTGCTGTCATTTTGCGAGGTATCTGTACTGCAATGGTTTCGCTTCAGCGTCGTTATGGTTTACGATACAGCGCAGTGCCCCGATTTACAGGTGCATTTAATTTTGTTATATTTGTTATCTCTTCAAATCGTTTTACACTTGAGCGCTATCTTCACGTGTTAGATAGTGAATATATGTAAATACTTGTCAGAAAATCAATAAGAAAAAAAAAACAGTTTATACGATATATTATTATTGATTCTCTAGTCTACTATATGTGTAAATTGTGTAATAGCGTTTCCTGGATCATGGATGTTTTCATTGTATAATACAAGTTTTGGCGCCCAACGTGGGACCAAATAATCTTTTATTGTATGTACTTAAGGGTGAATCGTCGCCTACTACCCTTTGGAGTAGATTTGTGTAAGATGTCCCATTGTGTAAGATGATACATTCTCATACATACTTTATCCTTAAAAATACATTATATAAATACCTAATGTAAAACAATTATATTTACATAGGGAATAATTCCCTTATTATTTTTCTTTTATTACTACCGTTTAGTTGTGTAAAAATGGTTAGTAATTATTTACATTACATTAAAATTACAAATATGGAGATTTGTAAAATTTCATCTCGAGCGAACTTTCTTATTTTGTAATAAAAATATTTTATCTAAGACTTTTAATTTGAACCAGTGTTTACAGGATTTAAGCCGCTTTAGCTCGGAGCGTTAGACGGTTTTTAGTAAATGCATTTTGGACGGTACCGTAAATTGGGGTGAGTAGGGTTCGCGAGGGAGTTTTTAATATGTTCATTCTTATTATGGCAATTCAAAGTAGGGAAATAATAAATGTACGCACATAATAATCTGCTACGGTTGAAGATCAAAATACAAACTTTGATCAGTCTTTGGCCATTTGATTCTTATAAAAATCAAAAACATTTAAGATTTTATCTAAATTTGTTGTTGATATTTCGTAAGACATTCCTAATGTTGGTATTTATTTAGGGAATCATCATCATCATCACTTCAGCCATTAATCGCCCACTGCTGAGCACATGCCTCCCTTCGTGTAAGCCACTTATCCCGGTCCTGGGCTAATCTCATCCAGAAGTACCTCGCAGTTTTTCGAATGTCGTCCACCCAACGAGCCAACGGATGTCAGGCGCTTCTTACATCCGATAGTAGCCACCATTCGGTCAACATTTTGGTCTTTGGTCCACCTGCCATCGCTCTGCCTGGCAACATGCCCCGCCCAATTCCATTTGAGTTTGGAAATGACGTCACCTAAGTCCCGCACCTTGGCGCGGCGTCAGATCTCGACATTTCTTACTCGATATTTGGGGAATATAAAACGTGTATTTATTTGAGTTCGGTAGACGTAAGTATTTCACTAAAAGTGAAGAGAATGAGAAACAATGATTAACTACGCTTTTTACCCCTTGATCTCGGAAGTTACCGGTGCAAAACCTATAGGAAAGATAAATAAATTATACCTACAAAAACCTTCATAAAGTATATTTTATTTATTAAACGTAAACGAATACAAATCCAAAAGAATATTAAATTGAGAAATGATAAAAATTGTATTTTATTTCAAGTTTCCCAAAAACCGACTATCATTTAATAATTGTCTCGCTCATTTAATTAAACATGGACATTGACTACAACACGAATCCAATTTATTCTCGCAATAAATTCAGCTCTAATAAATAGCGAAATATCACCAACTCAAACGAAGAGACATTGTTACGTAACGTACCTAAGTGACGCCAAACATACAAGTTTAGTATACACCGTGTTTTTTTTTTGGTTTCTGTTCAATTTAACACGTCTTTAGTTCATTATCAGGAACCACCCGGTACCCGTATACCTATCACTTGTTTTAAATTTGAAAACATTTTTTTTATCGTTTTCAAATTATGTAGTAATTTTATTAATAATTGTCAATTAAATTTAGTGTCATGTATCTGACGGAACATATCATAATAATTAGGAAGTTATAAAGGTCGTACTACTACGTAATAAATCAAATTTATTTTTTGATTTCCTAACTCGATAACAGTAAGATTGAAATTGACCTAAAGAACATTCCCTTAATTAACGGAGATCAACAAAAACACGTTGTATACCCAAATGTCACCACACACACAAGCATATACCATACACCCGCGTGACACTACACACACAAGCATATTAGACAGCCGAAGACCCCATTTCCTTCGAACTTCTTACTTCATTTATTTTTAAAAGACTGACTTCACCACGAAAAGTACGTCGCTTAAGACCTTTGTTAATGCACTGGTTGTACTCGTATCGGTTTTCGATATGTCTACCTATTTCGCAAAGTGCTCATTCCATTGTCAGGAGGTGTCGTAATGAAATATTTTGTTTTGAATTCTGTTTAAATTGGAAACTTTGTGACAATTGAAAATGTGGCTTCATCATCAATAGCGTTAGGGGCCTCCTGTATTATGTATAAAACAATGTAAGGTGGTGCGACTGGGAGGTAATTTCAACTTATCAAAATATTTTACATGTTTTAATTTATCAACATTGAGACCTAAGTATGTCATAATAGTGACAATTGTCCCCCGATAGTGACACTTCACCGTCCTTTGCTTCAACAAGGATAATATATTGACGCTGAGTAACAATACTATTTATCAACCCAGAAATAGGCACATAATTGGCAGTGTAAAGTGTCCATGTCACTGTGAAATAGCCCACAGTTGAAATTGCCCCTATGAATAACTATTATAAGTCCATAACTCAAATGTTCATTATCGAGCGGCGGGTTCACTATTTTGGACCTTCTAATCACACAATAAAATCACCACCTAAAACACTTTTACATTTGAAGTAACAAATAATTTGATATCTCTTTTTTAAGCACGTCATAAAAAATGAAATGTACAAACCCCCTCTCCTAACTATTAGTTAGGTGATGTGTGCACTTGTCTTACGGTCTTGCACCCCCTTTATAATGTTGCGCTCCCTCCCCCTTAGTGGGCGCGCCCCACAATTTGAAAAAAGCCTGCTGTAAACTTTATCAAAAACTACGATTGCATGAACATGGTGACTTTCCGTGTTTGCATGAACTCGGTACTAGCAGCACAACATTTAGGACTCTTTTATGAACCCAAGCCACATATTTCAATATCCAATCACCCATGTCCAGAGTTGAGCGCCCTTTTACACAGATCCTAACACGATTCTCATTTTAAACGAAACCAGCTGTTCGGCTGCTTCGTAAATCCCAGTTCTAGATAGCGGGAATAAAATACTGCTGCGTTGCTATAGAAATACTAGAATATTCTAACGGAGGAATATCACAGTGTTTGCATTTTCGCTCAGATTGTTTTTGTCATTTTTGTGTAATTTTTGCTAGAAGATTTTAAACGAATCGGGCTTTGGAAATAATATTGGTTGTTCAATCTATTTTCCACTCTATTTAATCAAGTTTTTTACTGTATTTTTAAAGCATAATTTATAGTCTTTTACGCAACCGGCGTTTAAAAGAGGTCAAGAAAGGCGAGTGGCGTGGGTAACAATTTGAGACGAAGCCGAAAATTGTTAATAAAGACGCCACGAGTATTTTTTGACTCAGTTGAACGCTGTTGCATACAATACTTTTTCTACGACCATGCACATTTAAAAAAAATCTGGAATAACTTCCGTGAAATTCACACAGTTTCAAGTTGATATTTAAAGGTGATGATAATGCAAGCTTGTTCGCTAGAGGGACAACAATTTCGAAAAGTTCAAAATCTTATTTTGCAATGTACACATTAAAGTATTCTTGTATCGTACGGAAACTTCACTTCTTAAAATATAGGTACTACGGTTCTAATACAATTTAAAATTCATCCTTAACTCCCGCAGTACGTGGCAAAAGACGGGTAGGAGCGCGCTCCGGAATTCAAATTTGGAACGAGCGCGAACGTGCCGAAACACGAGTGTGTTCGAATATCAAATGTTTTAGGTCTGATGTTTAACTATTTGCTAGAAAAGTCCGTTCGGAAGTTTTGAAAACGTTTTTATTGGATGAGAACTTTTGAATACTGTTACGTTTTGCTTCGTTTATATTTACATTCAATGTTTTGTAAAGTTTTCGCTATAACACAATTTCTACTGAAACTGCTTTCTTTTAGGTAACAACATGAATAACTGAAATAAAAAAACTGAAAACACTTCTTCTAGACGTTCTTCAATCTGCATAATTTTGAAGACTATGTACGTCGTTGGACGTACGCCAATCTTCATCTTCTTCATCACTTATTTAAACTAGTTCCGCTGACTATCCTGGACGGTATCTCAAACGCGCCATGACGGCAGCACTAGGAGGGAGAAACAGAAAAATGTCATTCACCATTAGGTGGTCCGGTTCTTAACTGTTCTAAATTATGCAAACTGAAAGATCGGTGTCTACCGTTGTAAAGTATTCCTTGTTTTTCATACCACCATACATATAACCACATGGAAGTACCTATACCACATGTCAGTACTCAATTTTTTGGCTACGGTCGTGAGGAGGCGCTGATTGCTACAATAAAATAAATATTTTGGGATTCCAATTACACAATTCATAATGAATTGGCATTGGTACATTTTGGCTGAACATTCTCGCTCGATGAGCCTTGGTTTGAAACACTACATAATAATAAAGTTTATTTTACAAGCTTATATCACGCGCTTAATTACTTTATAATTTATGAAATCTTTTGTCAATCAGTAATGACGAATCACGGCAGTAATCCTTTTCTTATATAACTTACGCTATTCCGCTGCCTCGATTTCTTTGAAGTAGGTACTTACCTGAAATGAAAAAATAAATCGTTAGTAACTTACACATAACACAGTCCTGCTGCAGAACACAGTCAGAATATCTTAGACTTTAAATAGAGCCAAAAGTCCATTGTTGGATTGATATTGCTTCAGACACAATTAAGCAAGCACTCGAGTATCGACTTAACACGTGAGTAACCCGCTTAAAATATTTGTAAGCACTCGAGTGTTCTTCAACTGACGACTTATAGGTTACAATTTAGTTTGCCCGTATAATCTTGACAGCCTTGATCGAGTCGTCAATGTCCTCCTAGAACCCGCCAAACTAGTCCTTAAAAGCAATTAAACTCGCAAACACAACGACTTCTGCCCAGGGTACTTAGCCAAATGCCCGAACGCTCACGATAATATCTGTTTCGTAGCTATCTATCTCTATCGCTCTTGGGTATTGCCGCGACAGAGCCGTACTGCATTTCTGTTGGCGTCTAGCGTCGACGATCGACATTCGGCTACGCTGGTAGAGACTTTATTTGACTTACGGCGTGTGTTAAAACTTCATCGCCACTTCATGTCAGATACTTTTTAATTCTAGATACGATATAGACGGAACATAGTTTTTTTTTGTTTACAAATATTCATCCATATGTATCTATTCACATCTAAGATATTTTAAAGTTGGATTCGAGCCGAAATAACTCGAGATTCGAAAATATCATTTGTTATTATTGTCTCAGACAAAAATAGACAAACAACAATTACTTTTATGAGCAATCTTTCTGTTCTTATGGAATAATAACTTGGGGTAATGCAATTGCCCGCAAAATCTAGATATCCTTGATAGATCGAGTTGTCATAAAAGCTGCCAAACTCCTCAATAAAAGCAGTTGAACCCACGAACACATAACGACGTGCCCAGAGACTACTTCTTTTACCTATTAATTGTGGATCCGGTATAGATCGAACATTATTGTTTTTGTGTAAACAAATATCATCCACCTCGATTTAAATCTGTGATATCTTAAAGTATGAATCGAGCCGTAATAACTTGAGATTTAAAAATATGATTTGTTATTAATGTCTCAGACAAACAACCCAATATGTATTACTCTCTTATTCAGTCTTTTTCGTCGTACGGAATAATAACTTGGGGTAAATTTTCACAAACTAATCAATCTTTGTAGTAGGTTTTAACTTGGCTTGCCCATAAAATCTAGAAAAACCTTGATCGAGATATCATAAAAGCTGCCAAGCTACTCATTAAAAGCAGTTGAACCCGTGAACACATAACGACGTGCCCAGAGACTTTATTTCACTTACGCCGTGTGTTAAAACTTCATCGGCGCGGTAATGGGGTGCCACTGGCGAGTTCTGAGGGTGTTATGCGGGACTCTGATCGTTAGATTCGACTTTTCTCGCTGGCTTTGGGTTTATACATGTGCTTGGAATTTAAATAGTCGTTTTTGGACGGTGTGTGGAATGAGACGTGGTAAACAACGTTTTTATTTTAGTTATACCAGTGTGAGGGGGGTTTTAGTTTGCATTTGTGGGCTGTATAATCACTTCACTTTCCCTACTACTTTCTTAGACTAGTTTGTAACTATCGTGAGCTCTAAAAGATCTATGCAAAGATGATCACGGCGTGACAATTACATTGTTGACATCGAACTATAGATTTTAAAATTAAACTGGACGGTATTTCCGGTACCAACCCTGAATGTTTTGATCAGTCCAAAAAAACACTTGAAGAATATTGGAAATATTGGATTAAGGAATTATCTTATTAATTATCTGTCTCTCATTAAACTTTTAGTTTATCCGTGCAACATGATCTCATTTGGAAACCTTAAACATAGTGAAAAGATTAAAATCAGCAATTCTGTGTCCCTAAATTTCTCTGGGGAAATAATAAAATTGCTGGTGCCTACTGAATATGGCGACATGATATCCATAATTTTGAACAGAGAAAATACAAGTATAACTATATCAAGGCAGTGTCATGAGTGGGAAATTTTGAGAGGATCGTGCAGGCGGAAGTTGTACTGAATTAAGCCAAAATTAGTATCAGAATTGATTGAATTCGGCTCACGTTCACGTAATTAAGGACCCGGATGTAGGTAATATATTTGGTATATATCCAGGGATTATCCCTTTAAGGGTAAAATGCCGGTATATAAATAAAGTTAGTAATGGAGAAATGGAAGTTTAAATGCCTTTTTCGCCAGATAGAGGTATCTAAGTGAAGCCCTGAGTGGACGCTCAGAGCGTCGAGCGGAGCGTTCTTCAGGGCGTGCAGCGTCCTTCCTATGCTGTGTCGACTCAGATCAGAACACTTGTATGAGCTTGAATTGTTTGACATGCACGCCGTATGCCCCACGCCGCTGCACGCCCAAAAAGAGCGTCAACTCATTAGGCCATATACTTAAAATGTTTTAGTATCTAATCCAATCTTACTTACATTCCTGACCTCCTAAATATAGTAGACACAGATAGACATATCCTCTTATGACACACTTACCAGTATTGAACTAATATAATCTTTTTCTTCAACTCATTTTTTTCAGATCACGTAATCCAATAAAAAGGTGAAACCGGTCATAGACCCACCATAAGCAATAGAATGCAACCAAGAATTATAACCTTAAAAAGTGTTACAATCGATAGCTTAAAGCAGAATTCCAATATCTCGGGATCGGAATCTCAATATGGAGGCGAAATGTATCCGCTTTTGTACGACGTGGCATGCCACTTCGGTTTGTAGTTTTAATCATAGATATTATTTGTATAGTTTTGTTCATGGCTTTTAGGATAATAATTATGTTACAAAATCTAGTCAAAGGTCCCATGTCGCTTATTAAAATGATATTGATGAATTCTTGTGACAAGTGAGAAAGTGAGATTCACTATTAGGAATCGACACATCAAGATCTCTAGCTTATTTTACGGTGAACACCATGTGATTCTGACAATTAATCAAAATTATAAGTGATATGTTTTTCTGAATTGTGTTGCCAGTTACAAATGTAAAAGCCCCTGAAGCCCCTGAGCCCTACTTACTGAATAAGTGTTTTGATATTTGATGTTTAAAGCTAAACTGCCGTTCGAATGACTATAATCCAATGGCCATTGCCCTCCCTATTATCTCCCTTACGTCCCAAATACCGATATGAGAACTTCAAACGGATAAGAGTTACTACTCTATAAAAGAATACTTAGATGATGAAGATTTGTAATTATTTAGAATATGATTATGTAATTATTAATTTACATTTTGACATGCATGCTCTCAAATTTATCTGCCGATACCGTAAGGCGCCACATAGTGAAACTGAACTGAAATGTAACAACTTATGTACACCTATGTTGGACAAACAACTGATTCTGTATTCTGTATAATATGCTAGGTATGTACGGAAGTACACATTTTACTGTACATTTTAAACATTATTTCAAAAGTTATGTCACAGTTATGCAATCTAAAGCTTTACATTCAATGCCTTGTCTGCGAGATGTAGTTTGGAGTCTGGCCAGATACAAAAATGAGCAATGAGAACGAGGGATAAAATAAAGGAATACATTTGAGCGCTGCAACACAGAAGAGATACCTACAGGGAACATTATACAAAGCGAAATTTAAAATTCGTTCAGATAATGTTCATATGTTCATGACTAAGGTGATTGGCTGACTTAGCTTTTGATTTCGAAATAGCTATAAACATAATTATTTAGTGTAAAAAATATTTAAAAAATAACAACTTTAAATGGAACATAAAGTACTAGTTTGGAAACTAACATAAGGACTGTATCGTTAAATATGGGGACAACTTTGAGTAGCCGTATTTATTTGCTATTATATTTTTTTCTTATAACAAGACATGGGCTTAATAAGGCACATAATAAGGTACGCATTTTGTCCTAGAAACTCGACGTAAAGCATGTGGTTTAGACAGCATTGACTTAATCCTCCCGAGTACCAATTACGATTTCGGACAAATGCTACTAGAAAATTCACAAAGTGCGTACAAGACGACACAATTGCGAAAAAAAATTGTACAGTGCGAACCTCAACGACACATGATCCACAAAGCAGAATATCTAGACATAGTCTAGCCACTGTTATTTAAAAAAAATAAAGTTCATGATCTGTGTATGGCGGCCATTTAGAGAATGTGGCATGGTGCTTACGCTAACTCCGACTTTGATGTCGAATTTAACTATTATACACTGTTTATATCGATCTGGTTTAGGCACTGTTCAAACACCATGAATGTCTATTAGACATTGGCCTATGCCTAATTTTTTTTATCTATTTCTCTCATCCGCTTGTATCAAAAATTTACGGCAAACCGGAACGTTGCTCAAAAATGCGTTTTTTTAAATTATATAAATTCACCGCATTTATTCTGCAAGACCCAATTGAACAACCATGAAGAGGACTCTTAAAAATATATTTTGGCAGCATATTAACCTTTGTTTGTCGAAATCGTACAAAAAGTCTTTGAGCTATTCTCAAATTAAGCCAGATTAGGGGTTGTCCGAAATGTATTTGCTAGACCTTAATGAAAGTACCATAAAGTCCCTAAAATAAAAAAATATCAGACCTTCTTATATCAAATAGTACTTACCAATACCTTCAGATCATACTCTCGGACCATAATAATACAAAATTATGCACATGTCAACATTTAGACGAGGTTTGTTGTGTCCCTATAATTAACGATACAGTCCTTATTTAATGGACAGCAAATGTTTAGAAAATATTAGGGTCCCTTATCTGCGTCGGCTTCAAGTCAGTGACAAGAGGCTGCGCAGGATCGGGACAGGTGGCGATCTCTCGTTTCAGAGGCCAAGATTCACTTTGGATCACTGAGCCAAAATAGTTAGTTAGTTTTTACTAAAAAAGAGAAGAGCATTAAGATGAGACGTATGTCCACCAAAATGTTTTATTGTTAACCATAATTATTTTATAGTCCAGTAGATTAGCTACTTACAATACTATTGTTTCATTCCCATACATTTCTCTCTTCTCTCATCGCCACGCTCTCGACCTCAATGAAAATGCGACCAAAAAACCTCACATATATCTGCTTATCTGGCTAGTAATTTACGCCACGCAGCTCGCAGCAACCCTTTGTACGCTTTAGACAAAAGATAAATGTCTTCATTCTAATTCAAGGTTTTTGTAAAAAAGTAAATTAACGGACCAAAAACAAAGAGTATAAATATACGTATTTTATCAACGGTGTTTGGTTTTTTGTTAACCAGGTTGCGTGGGAAAGGGTTCGAATCGATTTTAAACCCTTTCTGGCTTAATAATGGGTGAGGTGTACGTGGTTCGACTGCTGATTGTTTTACTTTTACAGCCGATATCGGATCTCATGTACACAGGACAGGTGCCGGCAACAATGAAAATACACATTGATCAAAAGAAAAACACGAAAAAAGTTTTCTTTTTGTCATTTTGGCCATTTAAATGTTTCAACTTGATGTTTTCAACTTGTGTGTATGTAAACCGTCGATGAGGGAGGTTTCTAATGGTGGTGGTTTTAATGTAAAAGCTTATAACAACCAGTGTGGGAGCACCATAAACAGTCATAAATAGTCTTTAGTTTTGAGATAGCGCATTATAGGTACATGCTGACTGGTTAAGACTAACAAAATTAGAATTAAAGCGGCTTAATTAATAAGTGCATAGAATTACAATAGACAGAAATAAAAGATAATAAAAGTTCTAACTAGTATTTAGGCATTATCATGTAATGTAATATTAGCACTTAATCATAATGTAATGTAATTAACTCAAATTTTGTTTCTTATTATAACGTCAGAAATGAAAGAGAATACCCATTTAACATTAGGTAAAATAGTCCTTAAACAAGACATGTTTTATTGCGGCTACATAATGTACATAATCAGATCCCCGGGTCCGAAGAGGATTACAAACTTTGAGATTTTGTCCTAAAAACGTAATAAAAACCTGTCACCGAGTAATCAGCGTATTTCCCTACAGGCAAACTTCTGGAGGGCCCTTCCTAATGCTGACGGAGTTGGGGTGAAGGCTCCAGCGCTTCCAGGAATCCAAATATCCAGAAATTTATATAAAACAGAACACACAAAGATTTGTTTCACTAGATACTGAAGTATTTGTACAAATATTATATAAATGTATCTTTACTAGACCAATCTTTGAAACACATACATAATATTTTTAACTATAATTTGCTCCAATTCAGCTCATTCACTTGGAAAGGCGATTTTTATCTTTACCTGCTTTACCCCATACTACTATACCATACGACGAAACGCTTTGAAAATAGCTGAAGAAAACTAAGCTGGTATAAGCAGCTTTTAGTCTGAGCTCAGTTTACGGGAATGTAGTATTTCCACCTATTCATTCTTGTTGCAGACTAGAGGTATTATAAAATTCACGCCATTTTCATTACCTGAAATTTCCTTCTTCACGATTCTTATAGAAATTGGCAAAACTTTTGGCGATACATCCAAACAATATTATTATGCTTTTAAATGCTACTCATTTGGTAACAGATATTTAAAAAAGTATATATTGTTTTTGTGAGTTTGCAAAAATGATTTTGAACAGCGAGAACTCTGATTGTAACCGTTTAAAAGTGTAATGCCTTCTGTCGAAATGTCGCGGTTACTCAGTCATCATCATCAATCATTTAAGAGTTGGACTCTTGTCGGCGGAGCAACTTCCATGCGTGCCGGTCTTCTGCCTTCCTTTTGACTTCCTGATACGACACAACGTTGATTTTTTCCTTTATTTGGGTCATATACGCTCTCCTTGGTCTCCCCCTTTGCCTTCTTGCCTCAATTCTTCCTTCTAGTATGCAGTTACTCAGTAGGCAGAGTGATTAGCTAGTGATTCAGAGTTGCGTGATTCTTCTTCGAAACATTTCCAGTTTTTCCACTTCTCGTTTATTCTTTTATATACATATAAGCATGTAAGTATCTTTTGTAGAAGTTTTTCTATAAAATAAAATACTTACCGGATCTCAAGGTCACGCAACATAGTCTTGCGAACAATATGCGGTACTCTCGGTTCCTTCGAGAATATACTTTAAGGGTAACGGAGCTTACTTTGTTAGGAGTTCGTACAGCATGAGAAGTTAGCTACTTAAACGATTTGCGTTTTGTCTCTTGGAGCAACGTCGTAATGTTACATATTACTATCATGGGTGTCGTAAAACGCATCTGTTATGATGTGGGAGATATGCTAGCAAACTATCACTGCAAATAGATTTATTTTAAGCACTTTATTGCTAAGGTCCACTTGCACCAACCACTTAACTCAGGGTTAGTGGGCTGTCAACTGTCAAATTCCATATAAAATGGTGGGTTAACCCTCCATTTTCGATAGTGCAAGTGGCCCTAAGAGAGGCACCGACACCTGAGCGGGGGAAGGTAGTTCATTTTTGGGATTACAACCGTTACGTAGAGTAATCGTGCGTGAACCTATGTATTTGATATAAGTTTTTTGGCATTCGTTCACTAAGCAGTAAGTAACTGAAGTGAAATAGTAAAGTAATTGATTATCTTCTCCACGCGGTCTTGATTTGTCAAAAATATACAAATTACTAGCTGTTGCCCGCGGCATCTCTCGCGTTAAATTTGAAAATAGTGGAATGCTCCAGATAAAAACCCACCACCCACTTTAGGGAAGTGGGGGGTTAGAAAGAGACAAAATTAGTCTATATCATTCTCCATTCCTTCAACTATCTCCACTAAAAAATCACATGAACTTGTCGCTCCGTTTTGCCGTGAAAGACGGACAAACAAATAGACACACAAACTTTCTCATTTATAATATTAGTTTACGGATAGTAGCACCGTCTAAAATTATACTTCTACCTGTTTCCGAGCTACAACATTCAAGACAGCATCGGAATATTCTGAATGTCGCATAGCTAATTTGAAATTCAAAGAGATTGTAGGAATGTTATAAGAGTATAACGTGTGGTAATGTATGCGGAGTGACGCTTCGACTCCGAGCGAACTGCGAAGTACGGAGATACGGTTTACTTACATGGAACTTCGGAAAGGTTGAGATGCTTTTCTAATAGGTTATATGAAGCAAGTGTGCGTAGGGGATTTTAGAGTAAACTGTATACATAATTACGTTCACGTCCTAATCTAGATTTGATTCATTTGATAAAAAGTTTCCTTTAAAATACACAATGAACAACTTAATAAAGATTGCAAAAACCGTTTATAAGTTACTCAAACTTGACACTTATTTAGGTATCAAAGGTTCATTTAAAATCGTGTTTTAGTGTCCCGTAGCAAATAGATAGAAAATGAACCCTTATGGTGGTTTATATTTTACTGACAAAATTTCAGCCATAATGAACTAATTATGAGATCATATTAAACACAATTTCGCAATGTATTAATTCGCCTTCAAGACATCTCCTGACAGATCTGACAAATACGAGTAGGTAATACATTCATTTGTACGTAGGATACCTATACTACCTATCTCTGTATTTTCGGCTTTAAACATCACCTTAGCCACAACAAAAATACTCTGAACTTGCAATCAAAAATCAAATGTCCACAACTTCGACTCACCCACATTTGAATAGCGAAGCGTCCCAGAGAGCTCCACAAACACGCGACGGATTCGACGTTTTCAATTTGTCGCGATATCACGTTTGCGTACATTGATATTCTTATACTTTCTTCATTTGGATTATATTTTCAATAGTTTATTCTTATATTTATTTACGCATTTGTCACGCATATTATTTTATAATTTAGGTACAGGACCTACAAAACAAACGTTAGTTCATAAATTCTATTTAAAAAAATATTTAAATTATTAAAAAAAAAAAATTGTGAATTGTATTTTATTGAATTGAATTGTATTTTGGTATGTTAGTCATGCTATAATTCTTTTAATTGTAATTTTTCATATTTATCTGATCTTATTTTTATTGTATTGAATGTTGTTGTATTTGTAATTTAAATTATGTCATTATTATTGTCTACATGGCGCATTAGTTTGTCACTGTAATGTCATGTATATGTGTTCTATTAAATAAATAAATTATGTGATGTGTAAGCATACCTAATTAGATTAAGTAGGCTAGATGCTTTATATATGGAAACTGTATTACTCATAATGATCAGCTTATTCTATCTGTATTCTAATCGACATTACATATTGATGCCTTGGAGAGTCAACATGTGTTTCATTTATTAAACTCTACTACATCCCTACCGAATAGAACATGCACCAATAGCTTCGACCAATACATGGCGACCTTGCCAAAGCGTGTCAGCGTGTTGAGGAACTACGACCACTAAGGCTTCTCTGCAGCATTTCGTCGGTTTGCTATTTTCAAGATGGGGAAAACTGTGTCTAGAGTGGAGAAGGAAGAAGTCATCATAGCTCAGGCCGGTCAGGGCAATAGCGCC
The DNA here is from genome assembly GCF_023078275.1 of Leguminivora glycinivorella. Taxonomy (NCBI): domain Eukaryota; kingdom Metazoa; phylum Arthropoda; class Insecta; order Lepidoptera; family Tortricidae; genus Leguminivora; species Leguminivora glycinivorella. Next base: position 21,910,190 of record NC_062985.1, on the reverse strand, counting down.
AGGACGAGTCAGGACATCAGCCACGCGGATGGGCAATCATACATAACGATGGCTATGGGAGTGATGATCACCGTTATCTTCGTCTATCTCGTCTGGAAAAGGATCCACAAGTGTCTGACGCAGAAGATCGAGCGCCAGGCGGCTGCTATGGTGATGCGCAGGCGTGCGTCCGTCTAAGGTGGCGGGCAGCGGCTGTCGTGGGGATTCCTGGAGCGCTGCGGATCGGCAAAGCAGTGTGAGTGTCCTACCACGAACTAAGTGACAAAGACTTTCATCGGACTACCGGAAAAATCATGTAAGTGTAGTGAAGTGACAAAGACTTTCATCGGCCTGCCGGGAAATCATGTAAGTGTAGTGAATTATTTTCCTATGGACTGTAGACCTTATCGTGTGGCGTTATATTAGCTTAAGGCTCGTTATAGTTATGCCAGATGTTTTAGAATTTTATAAGCGCATTAATTATTTTAAGGAATATTTGCTTAAGCTTGGGCCAGTTAGAAGAAGCGAGAAGTTAGGGCAGGAAAAATTTTCGGAAGCAAAGTCGGTTTATAACGAGTATAATGCCTATTTAGAGATTTATATTTCAAAGGTAGAAAAGGGGGAAGTGCCCCTCGACAATAAGGTACAACAGTATATTGCGGAAGTCGAAAGAGCATATGCTAAAATATTGCAACTGTTCGGGGAATCGCAACAATTAATTAATTCAAACATGGGTTCCAAATCGAATTTCGACTTGAAGACGGCAGTCTCTCTTTTGCCCGTCATGGATGATACTGAAAAGGTTTCTTTGCAATTAATCGACGCCATAGAGTTGTATGGGACAATGATAGTCGAAGCTGACATCCCGGTGTTGATAAATTTCGTTTTGAAAACACGTTTGTCTTACAATGCAAAACTGCGGTTAACAGGTACCTATACCACAGTAGCGAGTTTAATTGCAGATATGAAACTTCATCTGCTAACTCGGAGGTCGGATACCGCTTTGCAGAAACAGTTGCAGACGGCTAGGCAGGCGGGAAAGAGTATAGAGCAGTTCGGTAGAGATTTAGAGGATATTTTTGTCAAGCTGACAATTTCACAAGCCAATGGTGATTCGAGTGCTTACAGTGTTCTAAAACCCCTTAATGAAAGGCAGGCTATTCACAGGTTTACCAGTGGTTTGCGAAATGACCGGTTAAGTACGGTAATATCGGCTCGCAATTACACGTCTCTTAAAGACGCAATACAGGGTGCTAAGGATGAAGAGATTGCGATGACACCAACACCCTCAGAGCAGGTGTTCGCGGTGCGCGGTAGGGGTGCAAGAGCCCAAATAGCTTCGGGTCGTGGAAATGTATATTTCAACAGTAGGGTAGGTGCAGCGAGACACCCGCAGTACGAGTACAGGAAAACCGAAGGACGCGCTTCCTACTTGCCCAGAGGCAGAGGCGGTGGCGCTTTCAGGGGTGGTTTACGCGGCCATGGATATCGTAAGAGCTACGGGCATAATGGTAACGGTTTCGGACCCCGTAAGCCCCATAATAAGCAGTACGTAAACACGGCTCGTGAGTGCAATGACACGAACGAGTCACCAGCCAGATCGTCTGATCTTCAGTTTTTTCGTAACTAACACCTTACCTTATATTATGGCCTTCGGTAACGTGAATTCAGTTCAGCTTCACGTAAATGGAAAGTCGTTGACATGGCTATTGGACACCGGAGCGTCATTGAGTGCAGTCAAATATGGTTCGATAAGACCAACAGCTCCGATGATTCACCCACACACAACAAACGTAAATGGGCTAGGCGGTGTAATTACATCTGTTGGTTACAGCTATCTCGATTTATTTTATGAGACAAATGAATCATTTAGTCACAAATTTCATGTTTTTGAAAATTTACCGGTTGACGCGGACGGGATCCTGGGTCAGGATTTCTTAAAAAAATATAGAGGCAATATAGATTTTGAAACGGACGTTTTGAAATTGAAAAACGGTAACCGCACATCCTTTATACCGGTACGCGTTTACTCTACACATAGCAGTAACGAACAATCATTCATTGAGTTACCTTCGCGAAGTGAAATTTTTGTAAAAGTTCCCATTAATGTCGCGGGAGATTTTGTTGTTTATGCCAGCGAAGTATGCGAGGGTATTTTCATAGCAAATTCTTTGTCTAGAAGTACGGATGGTAATTTGACTGTTAAACTATTGAACACGCGAGAGCAGGTTGTGAGGATTAAGTGTGTTACTCCCGAAATTAGGCGACTGGAGGAATTTGACGTTCTTAATTTTGATGAATGTCCAAATAACGCCGAAAGAGTGAAACTGTTGCTTTCTTTGTTAAAATTGAATTATTTAAATTCGGAAGAAAACGCCAGCATCTCAAGTATTTGCGCTAAGTTTGCCGATATTTTTCACCTACCAGGTGATAAGCTGAATACCATGAACCTTTACGAACAAAAAATCCATTTAAAGCCTAATGAATCTCCAGTTTACAGTAAGCCATACAGATTGCCTCACTCTCAAAAAGCGGAAATTAAAAAACAAATCGATCAAATGTTACGAGATGACATAATCGAAGAGTCCTATTCGGAATGGGCTAGTCCTTTGTTAATAGTACCTAAAAAAGCAGATTCCAGCGGGGAAAAGAAATGGAGGGTCGTAATTGACTACAGAAAAATTAACGAGCGTATAGAGAATGACAAATTTCCATTACCGAATATTACCGAGATATTGGATTCACTGTCTGGTGCAATTTATTTCAGCACCTTGGACCTTAATCAAGGATACTATCCAGTAAAACTCGACCCTAAGAGTAGGCAATACACGGCATTTTTGGCTGATAAGCACTACCAAATGAAGCGCCTCCCAATGGGTCTAAAAACGAGTGCTAGTGCGTTTAGCAGAGCGATGACAGTTGCAATGACGGGTTTGAATTACTTACAATGTATCGTTTACCTTGACGATATTATCGTCATGGGACGAAATCTTCAGGAGCATAGCAAAAATTTAATAGACGTATTTTCGAGGCTGAGGAAAGTCAACTTTAAACTTAACCCACTAAAATGTACGTTTCTAAAAAAGGAAATTTTATATTTAGGCCATTTAGTTACGTCAGATGGAATCAAACCAGATCCAAGCAAAATTTTAGCGATTAAAAATTATCCAACTCCAAAAAATGAAGATGAAGCTAGAAGGTTCGTAGCGTTTGCGAACTATTACAGAAAATTTATTCCGAAGTTTGCCGAAATAGCTCAGCCAATAAATAATTTATTTAAAAAAAACGTAGACTTTGTATGGACTAATGAATGTTCAGATGCATTTAATACCCTAAAAACAGCAATGAGTAACCCACCATTGCTACAATATCCTAACTTTTCAGAAGATAACGAGTTTAGAATACACACCGATGCGTCAGGGATAGCGATAGGCTGCGTTTTATCAAACGGAGATGGTTTACCTGTTGCTTACGCCAGTAGACCCCTGAACAAAGCGGAGAAAAATTATCCCACCATTGAGAAAGAGCTTTTAGCTATTTTGTGGGGAATAAAATATTTCAGACCTTATTTATTTGGACGACGTTTCAGAGTAATTACGGATCATAGGCCGTTAGTCTATTTATTTAACATGAAGGATCCCTCCAGCCGCCTAACCAAGTTCAAATTGTATTTACAGGAGTACGATTTTGTGGTAGAGTATTTGAAAGGTAAAGATAATGTGGCTGCAGACGCATTATCAAGGGTTGAGATAACTAGTGAACAGCTGAAAGACATGAGTGAAAGAGTTATGTTCGTAACAACACGTGGGCAAAAGAAGCGAATGGAAGAGAAAGAAAGGCAAAAAAATGCCGGCACTACGGATTTCCAAAACGGTTGGATTGATCACCCAAACGTGGCCGAAATTCTAAAAAAACCTAACAATTCAACACAATTAAGTTTTAATTCAGAAGAGTATCGCAAGTGTGCGAAAATGAATGATTGTATTTATAGCAGAAACAATACGTTTGTATATACACCCTCATTGTCACTTATTAGCGTTGCACCAGTATCCCTATCATGTATGAAACGAGCTTTCTTCATGAGGGAATTGGAAGCTTTCTGCAATATTATAAACATTAACGAAATATGCGTTATTAAAAACAAAGACAATGAAAAGATTATCAAAGAGCTAGCTCAACATATAAAAAATATAAGTAAGTGGTCCGGGCCACGACTATGTATTATAAAGGGTGCAAAAGAAGTAAAGAATAAAGATGACAGGCGAGTCATCATGAATGATTTTCATATCTTACCCACTAGCGGACACGCGGGTATGCGTAGGATGACGAATAATATAAAACGTCACTACTACTGGCCAAGCATGGAAAATGACATAAAAGCTTTTGTAAAAAAATGCGATAAATGCCAAAAGCAAAAATTCCATAAACACATAAAAGAACCGATGTCTATTACTACCACAGCCACATCGGCATGTGAAAAAGTGTATCTAGATCTAGTTGGCCCTTTAACTAAAGATAACAACGGGTATAGTTACATATTGACGATACAGTGCGAGCTCACTAAGTACGTATGGGCTTACCCATTACCCAATAAAGAGACCGAAACGGTCGCGCGAGCATTCGTTGAAGGTTTTATTTTACATTACGGCATCCCGCGCGAGATAGCAACAGACCGAGGTTCTGAATTTATTTCTTCAACTATGCGAAATACGTGTAAATTGTTAAAAATAAATCAGATACAATCCACGGCATATCACCATGAGAGTCTCGGTTCTTTGGAGAACTCTCATAAGGCCCTGGGAGCTTTCCTCAGAATCCAGACGGATAACCAGGCTCACGAATGGAGCAACTGGCTTCAATTCTGGTGCTTCAGTTATAACACGACTATGCATTCTGAAACTAAGTATACTCCCTTCGAATTAGTATTCGGAAAACTTTGTAATTTACCAACTAATATAACTAATAATAATATAGATCCTGTGTATAACTTCGATGATTATCCGATAGCTTTAAGGTATAGATTGCAAAAGGCTCAGGAAGACGCCAGAAATAATTTAATTATGTCAAAGCAGTTAAGAAAAGAAAGATATGATAAAACATGTAATCCAATTAAGTATAAAATAGGCGATTTATTATTAGTGAAAAAAGAAGGACGTGAAAAAATGGACCCAGTGTATTTAGGTCCATACTCTGTTATTGAAGACATGGATGTTAATGTAAAAGTTTCTATAGGAAATAAACAAAATGTAATCCATAAAAATAGAACTATTCCTTATTTTATGTAACGAGTTATGCTAGTAATAAGTTAGTCATAATCATTGACTCATCGGTGCACCAGGTGTGCGTCACATTTCATTATATTATTGTTATCGTAACCTAAGAGAGTAATCACCTCACCATAATTATGAGCGTGTCGTATTATACAATAACACATAAAAGTGATTGACCTGTATTTTTATTGTAGGTTAATTTGAAAGTTTGTTAAACATGATTTTTTTTGTGTAATATTTTTTTTTCTTTTCTAAAAAAAAAAAAAAAAAAAAAAAATAGGGGGAAGGTGTGATGTGTAAGCATACCTAATTAGATTAAGTAGGCTAGATGCTTTATATATGGAAACTGTATTACTCATAATGATCAGCTTATTCTATCTGTATTCTAATCGACATTACATATTGATGCCTTGGAGAGTCAACATGTGTTTCATTTATTAAACTCTACTACATCCCTACCGAATAGAACATGCACCAATAGCTTCGACCAATACAATTAAATAAATAAATAAATTTTCGTAATTTACTGTTTTTTTTTTTATTATTATAAATGGGCTTACTCTTAGCCACAGACTAGCCGAAGGCAAAGACGTGGCCTACGAATCCTAGTGCACTTACAAATAGTGCGATAGGGACGGCCTGCTATTTTATCGTCTATCGCGCGATTCGCGCGACCATGCTTCCCGTGCTGATGTGGATATCAATTATTTTAACTAGATAGCGAGGAAGCTTCTATGGATAGCGAGGAATTGAAGAAGAAGATCTACTGCGCCGACCCCGAATAATGGGAAAAGGGTGATGATAAGATTATATATGGTTTATGCTATTCGTTAGTATTTGTTAAGGTTTTTATTTACAGCTTGCGCTACTGTAGGTAATTTTATGATTTTTATCGTCTAACGTGGTAGTAGATATGGCATAAGTACTTATTTGATGAAAAAGTATTAACACTTACGCATAAAAGAATAAAGTGTAAAAAATACACACTATTTTGACTTGGCATGATTAAAGTTAAGGGTCATTCCAGCGAAACCGACACCACAGGCATAAAAATTAAATAACTTAATTTACATTTAAATCTACATCTAGAGAATAGAACATTATGCCTAATTTTATGAATCAATGAGTTTTTCCTTTTTATGACATTTTTTTGCATTTTATATGTGTCCAAACGTACCCCTAGCACCAGTTGTCTAAGGTGGCATATATATACCCTAAGTTGGCAGCGCTATTTCGCGCTTTTAATAAACATTATGGAGAAAGTGATATGTGTAAAAGAAAATATATTTAAAGCTGTTTAAACCAGTGGCAAGTAAATTTAAATTAAGTTTCATGGTTAGGATTTATTGGGCGTCTACACAATGCGTAACTCACGTCCCGCCCGTCACAATAAAACAAAGTTTTTTCTTGTTTACCCTAAAAGTATCTAAACTCTTGATGTCTTACTTTGTGAAAGTAACAATTAGGTTGAGGTTGGTTATTTTAGCTAAAAAACGCGTTGCTCTTGTGAATAAAAGTATACTTTTAACGCTTTTCAAAGTAGGTCCCACCCGTCACAGTGACAGGTGAGCAAAATGGGTTATCTGATAAAACTTGAGTTAATGAGTATAAAATCCTTCTTTTAAGTTTAGTTAAACCTAACTGGGTTATATTAAAGCAAATTATATGTAATATTGCTTAATTCGGTTGTGGTATTACTTTTTAGAACACAATGAATGCAATGAGGCCTATGAGTCAGGAAGAAGTCTTTTTCATTAAAACTGGTAAAATTTTTGACATTATTTCTGACCCACTGATAAAAGTATGTGGTAATAGACTGTTTGACAAGGTTTGACAATTTTCTGAACCTTTAAAAATTCAAGTTGAAAAAATATTTTTTTTGGTTTAATGCTCTAAGAAAACTACTGAAATTATTACTTGTAACATTAAATAATTAATAAAAGAGCTGATTTAAAGTAAATACAAACGAACTGTCTTTATATTTTTCATATATTTGTATACTCAAATGTTACTCGTCCCACCCGTCACAAAGCGCTGTCCCACCCGTCACAAGCATTGAGAAGCAAAATTATTTTTGTTTTACGAGTTATTTGCGTAAATTATACTAATACCTAATCTATATAATATCAGGAATTAAATAAAAAATGGTTGTTTAACAAAAGTTTCGTAGTTTCTTACCAATTGCGAATTGTGTAAGTCAAGTCGGAGAGGAGAGGCACTTTGAAGTCCCACCCGTCACTCTTCTTATACCATCAATTTCTCATAATAATAATGACATTTTCATATTTTTTTGATGGTACAGTACGCATTGATTATTCAAGTAATTTATAATGTCATATTTAATACGCTAATTGTTGCCGTTTGGCAGAAATAAAGCAAAATGTAGGCAAAAAAGAGTATAAATGTCCCACCCGTCACAATGGAATGACCCTTAAGGAACTACATGACGTGGTTAATACTGAAAATGTTATGTTTTGGAAACTTGAGAAACACAGAAAATATCGAGGGTTTTGAAATTCGAACCATGTGCAATTTCCACAATTTGCAATTTTCACAATGTTGTTATTTCAAGGACAAATTATCTCGATTCATCGGGTTTCACCAGTAAACCCTCGATATGTAGGTTTTAAGAGATACTGCACGCACTGTAAGTTGGATGCTAAATATTACGACTCCCACCGGTGCCTTTAGGTACACATGATTTTAAATTAGCATTTTTCTTCTGATTGTCATCATAACTCTAAATTCTAATAGGTGCCAAAATAAACGTGAAATAGGTACTTAAATCGCAACCAAATCACGTATCTATATCGCCAAACGTCTCCGCGGAATGGAAAACAAAAACAATTTACGACGGGCCAAGTTGTGCGCCCAAAACTTTTTCAATTAGAGCCGGTTCGGCGATGCCACTCTTTAAAACGAGCCGAGTGTGTCACACGCATTAAACTTACAAACAAGTTCAAGCGTATTCAAGATTTATTTACGGAGAAATTAATTGGTTTTATACAAATTTTCCTTTTAATACCAAAAATTTTTAAACTAAGAGACAAATTAGAAATTGAAGTTTATTTAAATGTAGACTCTTCCGGTCAGCGTAGCCGAATGGCAATCGTCGACGCCGAGAGAAATTCAGTCTAGCTTTGTCGCACAAATATGTCGCAGACAGCTACGAAACAGATAATTATCATCGTGAGCGTTTGTGAATTCGGCTAAGCACAGTTGTATAAACTAATACATTGTTACATGTTCTTGGGTTTAGCTTTTGGTACTGACCCCGGTCTCCCCAAATAAACAAAAAAGATAACGATTACGAGAACCAGCACTCAGAAGCCTATTTGTGCAATATTGTTCTGAATAAGAGTCAAAAATGTTTCGCTTAAATTAAAAGCGCTTTCACGTAATAAGTAAAAAATAACGGTACATTCAACATTCATGTTATTTTCGTATCCAATCTCGGTGTTTCAGGAAATTGGCATGTTATTAACTGAATACTTTGTCAGGAACGAGGGTAATTCCAGTATGGAAAATTATATTTTCTTTTCACCAGTACAAGTATTACATACAGATATAGTTTGTGCATGATGTTATAATAATAATAATAATAAGCCCGCGGGGGCAGCTTGTGGCGAGCTGACGGTGAGTGGCGACACCGCGGACCCCTATTCCAGAGGGCACTTCCATCTAGCCCTCGCCTCTGCGCTTGCCTTAACCGGCCGGCCAGAGTGGATTCGCAAGAGCGGGACCTATGCTCCAGGTTGGAAGTGTAAAATGTCATAACGCCGGCGGCCTGCTGAACGGATCACCGGGATCTGGCTACCGCAGTCTCACCTCTCGACAACCTTTCAGCCACTCTTCAAGTGTTGCTCTGTTGTCGCACCATGCGTGCGGCCGTTTTGCAGGGCCCACTCAATGAGTTGGCGAGTCACCGCCTGTCTTTTACAATCTTGAGACTAGTTGTCATGGCAGGTGTCCGATAGTCTCCCCCCATAGACCATTATCCAGTCCATCCAACTTGCACAACAATAGCCTATGACCTTAGTTCCCATCGCAACACAAAAGTGCTGCACTGAAATAGTCTTTACACCTGGCGGGGACCATCTCTGGATGTATCATATTGTGCGCTCGGGGATGGTATCCGCCAGGTGTATCCCTTGCCTTTAGACTAAAGTGTCTAAAAGGGCCTCTGTGCTGTTGGCTTCGGCCCCACACATGCCTCCCAAAAGTCCGGGACCCCATGGTCCCGAGATATGGTAAGACATACAAATAATAATAATAATAATAATAATAAGCCCGCGGGGGCAGCTTGTGGCGAGCTGACGGTGAGTGGCGACACCGCGGACCCCTATTCCAGAGGGCACTTCCATCTAGCCCTCGCCTCTGCGCTTGCCTTAACCGGCCGGCCAGACTGGATTCGCAAGAGCGGGACCTATGCTCCAGGTTGGAAGTGTAAAATGTCATAACGCCGGCGGCCTGCTGAATGGAACACCAGGAACCAAGCTACCGCAGACTCACCTCTCGACAACCTTTTAGCCACTCTCAAGTGTTGCTCTGTTGTCACACCGTGCGTGCGGCCGTTTTGCAGGGCCCACTCAGTGAGTTGGCGAGTCACCGCCTGCCTTTTACAATTGTGAGACTAATTGTCACGGCAGGTGTCCGATAGTCTCCTCCCATAGCCCTTTAACCAGTTCATCCAACTTTCAAAACAATAACCCATGACCTTAGCTCCCATCGCAGCACAAAAGTGCTGCACTGCAATAGTCTTTGCACCTGGCGGGAACCATCTCCGGTTGTATCATATTGTGCGCTCGGGGATGGTATCCGCCACGTGTATCCCTTGCCTTTAGATTAAAATGTCTAAAAGATATGGAAAAGACAGACAAATAATAATAATAATAATAAAAAAAAAAAAAAACCGCTGACACTGACGGACGTGTCTTTGGATAAATTTTCACAATTTTATTTATTTTTATAGTATTTTTATCGCCGTTCTTGGTTTTTGTGGTTCAGTTTATGTGTATTTCTTACGCTACATTAAAATCATGTACAATGAAGAACATCCAACGAATTACTATACTATCTAAATACACGGATATCAGCATGAACTGTCAAACGGCGATAAGTGCATTGTGAAATTTGTGAAAATGTTAACGAGGTCACGCACCAAAGCGGCACAAAGAAACGCACGCCCACCATCCCCGCCCGCCTCGTCCAGCTCCCCGTCCGCATCGTCGTCGGGCGACGAGTTCGCCACGGCGCCCGACACCGACGGGTCCAGCGACGAGAGCGGGCCGCCGCCGCCGCCGCCACCACCTGCGCGACGAGGGCGGCCACCGCTGCCGGCACGCTTGGGGCCTGCGGGACATCCTGCCCCGCCCACGGCTCCCGCTGCCGGTGGTGTAGTGCGTCGCATGACATGGACTCGAGAAATAAACGAGAATGTCATGCGCGCCTATTACGGGGCCACAGAGGGGGGAACCCGGCTATCCGCGTACCGTTCGAGAATGCTGCCTCTGTTTCAGGCACTCGAGCCATCCACCACCGTATCGGAGCAGCGGCTATCGGATCAGGTGCGCGTCATTCAGCGGTCAAAGCGGTTGGATGACGCCACACTTGATCGGCTCCGCCAGGAGGCTCTCGCTACTCGCGCGGACCCTGCCTCGGGGCGGGATTTGCCCGCCATGTCGCCGGACCCGGTGCCCGAACCCGACCTGGCACCGGAGGCGCCGCGGGTTGATTCCGGTAACGACGGCGGGGACTTCGCGAGTCAGAGCGAGAGTGAGCCTGCCAATGAGCAACTGAGGAGGTCTTTGGAAGAGGCGATTACGCAGTATCGCTCCACAAGCAATCCTAGGCCACGATTACCACGTCTGCCCATGAATAGACGCAATCTAGCGCTAATAGGAGCCTTAAATGCTTTACTAGATCCATATATGCGGACTAGTAAAGATCTAGATGATACACACTCGATCATGTACTGCGGGGCCATCGCGGCGTGCCGTGTTGCTCGAGTCAAGTTTCCGGACGCTGACCGTGCAACTAGGACCGCCGAAGGTGTCCCTGCATGGCAAGTACGGATCGAGCGTCGTATCAACTCGTTTAGGACTCTCATTGCAAAGCTGATCTGCTTCAGAGGGGGTAATAATCGCCCCCGAGTAATGCGCTTTGTGAACCAGGCGTTCGCGGGGACGGACATCAGGCCCCGCGACTATTTGGCCAATGTCACAGAGCGCATCGACTTCCTGAAGCAGAAAGTCTATGCATGGGCAAGCCGTATTCGCCGCTACAGAAAGCGTGTGGACCGATTCCAGCAGAATCGTCTTTTTCAAAGCGACCAAAGGAAAGTATACCGAAGGTGGGGGAAACCGACCCTCGTGTGTCTGACGTGCGGCTGCCGGATGCTACTGCCATGTCTGATTTCTGGCGTAGCATCTGGTCGGTGCCCGTCGAACACACGGAGGGTGAGTGGATGACCGTTGTCGAACGCGAGTGCGAGAGCATCGAGCCTATGGGGGCTATCACCATCAGCCCCGACGACGTAAGTTGTGCTACCCGTACGGCCCAGAACTGGAAAAGTCCTGGACCGGACGGATTGCACAACTTCTGGCTAAAATGGTTTCGATGCTCGCACTCGCATTTGGCAACGCAATTTCAACAAGCCCTCGATCTTGGTTCTCTCCCACCTTCCCTAACAACTGGTGTTACTTTCCTGCTCTATAAGTCCGGTAGTACCACGGAAGCAAAAAACTACAGACCCATCACGTGCTTGCCTACACTTTACAAGCTCCTTACATCCATTTTGAGAGCAAAAATTAACGCGCATATTGTCGCTAACAACATTCTGGCTCCCGCTCAAAATGGATGTAGGGTTGGGTCCCGTGGTACTAAAGAGCTCCTCCTCATAGACATGACCATCTGCCAACAAGTTCGGCGGAACAAGGGGGCCATTTCGGCCGCTTGGATTGACTATAAGAAGGCCTATGATTCGGTGCCTCATTCATGGCTGAGAAGGGTATTGGAGCTGTATAAACTTGATGCAGCTTTAATATCCTTCCTGGCTGCATGTATGAGGCAGTGGACCACAGTCCTTCGTCAACCAGGAGGCAGGGATGGCCCCCCTGGCCCGCAGGACTTCATAAGGATTGAGCGAGGAATATTCCAGGGTGACAGTTTGAGTCCATTATGGTTCTGCCTAGCTCTGAATCCCCTCAGCACGCTGCTGAAGGATTCTGGGCTAGGTTGCCGGCTTCGGAGAGAGGGTGAAGTCATCTCTCACCTTCTGTACATGGACGATCTCAAACTATTTGCACCGAACACCCAAGACCTGATGGTGCTATTGAAAACCACAGAAGTTTTCAGTACCGCCATCAGAATGGAGTTTGGTGTCGATAAGTGTGCGGTCATGCATGTGCAGCGGGGGGAGGTTGTAAATTCAGAAAATTTACAACTTTCTGAGACGATGTCGTTCAGATCTATCTCTGAATCAGAAACCTATAAGTACCTTGGTATGTCACAGTCGTTGGGTATTGAGGATGTTGGCATTAGACGGTCGGTGAAGGAGCGCTTTTTCAGTCGGCTGACAAAAGTCCTTAACAGTCTTTTGTCAGGAGGCAACAAAGTGCGCGCCTTTAACGCCTGGGTAATGCCTCTACTCATATACTCCTTTGGCATACTACGGTGGACCCAGACTGAGCTGGACGCCCTGGATCGGAGGGTCCGCTCACTGCTTACCACACACCGTATGTTACACCCGCGCTCGTCTGTTATGAGATTGTACATCCCACGGAAGTGCGGAGGTCGAGGCTTCCTAAACGCCAAAGATCTCCACAACCGTGAGGTGTACAATCTCAGGAATTACTTCCTTAACAACGAGTGCGGGATGCATCGTGATGTGGTGGCAGTGGACGGAAACCTCACGCCGCTCTCCTTGGCGAAACAGAACTGGCGCAAACCTGTGGTACTAAGTACTGCGGACCGCAAGGCGGTATGGGAGAGCAAGCAGCTACACGGGCGGTTCTACAAGGCCCTCACGGGACCCGATGTAGATCTGCTCGCATCGGTGAACTGGTTACGATTCGGGGACCTCTTCGGAGAAACCGAGGGTTTTGCCTGTGCAATTGCGGACGAAGTTATGATGACGAACAACTACCGGAAATATATCCTGAAGGACGGTACGGTCGACATTTGTCGGGCATGCCGCCGTCCCGGAGAGTCACTCAGGCATATTATTTCCGGTTGTTCTCATCTTGCTAACGGCGAGTACTTGCACAGACATAATCTCGTAGCCAGGATTATTCACCAGCAACTTGCTCTTCAATACGGCCTTGTGGACCGCGAAGTACCGTACTACAAGTACTTACCTGCGCCAGTTCTCGAAAATGGTCGTGCCACGCTCTATTGGGATCGATCTATTATCACTGACAGGACTATTGTAGCCAATAAACCTGACATTGTGATAATAGATCGACTGCAACGCCGGGCAGTGCTCGTTGACATCACCATCCCCCATGATGAGAATCTCGTGAAAGCCGAGAAGGACAAGTCCAGTAAGTACCTAGACTTGGCTCACGAGATAACCGCCATGTGGGATGTTGAATCAACGATCATTGTTCCGATAGTCGTTTCAGCGAACGGTCTCATAGCGAAGAGTCTCGACCAACATCTTAAGAGACTCTCGCTAGGTGGCTGGATCAAGGGCCAGATGCAGAAGGCGGTGATCTTGGACACAGCACGGATAGTTCGACGGTTCCTCTCTCTGCAGCCCTAACCACCGGCAGCTTGGGCCCTGCCCCGCTGCTGGCGGCACCCTAGGTTAGGTTTTTTATAATGTGTTTATATGTGTTTTATATTGTTTTGTATGTGTTTTTGTATTTTACTTTTATATTCATATTATAAACAGCCTAGCCTAAGAAAGAAAATAAATAAAAATAATAAAAAAAAAAAAAAAACCGCTGACACTGACGGACGTGTCTTTGGATAAATTTTCACAATTTTATTTATTTTTATAGTATTTTTATCGCCGTTCTTGGTTTTTGTGGTTCAGTTTTTGTGTATTTCTTACGCTACATTAAAATCATGTACAATGAAGAACATCCAACGAATTACTATACTATCTAAATACACGGATATCAGCATGAACTGTCAAACGGCGATAAGTGCATTGTGAAATTTGTGAAAATGTTAACGAGGTCACGCACCAAAGCGGCACAAAGAAACGCACGCCCACCATCCCCGCCCGCCTCGTCCAGCTCCCCGTCCGCATCGTCGTCGGGCGACGAGTTCGCCACGGCGCCCGACACCGACGGGTCCAGCGACGAGAGCGGGCCGCCGCCGCCGCCGCCGCCACCACCTGCGCGACGAGGGCGGGCCACCGCTGCCGGCACGCTTGGGGCCTGCGGGACATCCTGCCCCGCCCACGGCTCCCGCTGCCGGTGGTGTAGTGCGTCGCATGACATGGACTCGAGAAATAAACGAGAATGTCATGCGCGCCTATTACGGGGCCACAGAGGGGGGAACCCGGCTATCCGCGTACCGTTCGAGAATGCTGCCTCTGTTTCAGGCACTCGAGCCATCCACCACCGTATCGGAGCAGCGGCTATCGGATCAGGTGCGCGTCATTCAGCGGTCAAAGCGGTTGGATGACGCCACACTTGATCGGCTCCGCCAGGAGGCTCTCGCTACTCGCGCGGACCCTGCCTCGGGGCGGGATTTGCCCGCCATGTCGCCGGACCCGGTGCCCGAACCCGACCTGGCACCGGAGGCGCCGCGGGTTGATTCCGGTAACGACGGCGGGGACTTCGCGAGTCAGAGCGAGAGTGAGCCTGCCAATGAGCAACTGAGGAGGTCTTTGGAAGAGGCGATTACGCAGTATCGCTCCACAAGCAATCCTAGGCCACGATTACCACGTCTGCCCATGAATAGACGCAATCTAGCGCTAATAGGAGCCTTAAATGCTTTACTAGATCCATATATGCGGACTAGTAAAGATCTAGATGATACACACTCGATCATGTACTGCGGGGCCATCGCGGCGTGCCGTGTTGCTCGAGTCAAGTTTCCGGACGCTGACCGTGCAACTAGGACCGCCGAAGGTGTCCCTGCATGGCAAGTACGGATCGAGCGTCGTATCAACTCGTTTAGGACTCTCATTGCAAAGCTGATCTGCTTCAGAGGGGGTAATAATCGCCCCCGAGTAATGCGCTTTGTGAACCAGGCGTTCGCGGGGACGGACATCAGGCCCCGCGACTATTTGGCCAATGTCACAGAGCGCATCGACTTCCTGAAGCAGAAAGTCTATGCATGGGCAAGCCGTATTCGCCGCTACAGAAAGCGTGTGGACCGATTCCAGCAGAATCGTCTTTTTCAAAGCGACCAAAGGAAAGTATACCGAAGGTGGGAGGAAACCGACCCTCGTGTGTCTGACGTGCGGCTGCCGGATGCTACTGCCATGTCTGATTTCTGGCGTAGCATCTGGTCGGTGCCCGTCGAACACACGGAGGGTGAGTGGATGACCGTTGTCGAACGCGAGTGCGAGAGCATCGAGCCTATGGGGGCTATCACCATCAGCCCCGACGACGTAAGTTGTGCTACCCGTACGGCCCAGAACTGGAAAAGTCCTGGACCGGACGGATTGCACAACTTCTGGCTAAAATGGTTTCGATGCTCGCACTCGCATTTGGCAACGCAATTTCAACAAGCCCTCGATCTTGGTTCTCTCCCACCTTCCCTAACAACTGGTGTTACTTTCCTGCTCTATAAGTCCGGTAGTACCACGGAAGCAAAAAACTACAGACCCATCACGTGCTTGCCTACACTTTACAAGCTCCTTACATCCATTTTGAGAGCAAAAATTAACGCGCATATTGTCGCTAACAACATTCTGGCTCCCGCTCAAAATGGATGTAGGGTTGGGTCCCGTGGTACTAAAGAGCTCCTCCTCATAGACATGACCATCTGCCAACAAGTTCGGCGGAACAAGGGGGCCATTTCGGCCGCTTGGATTGACTATAAGAAGGCCTATGATTCGGTGCCTCATTCATGGCTGAGAAGGGTATTGGAGCTGTATAAACTTGATGCAGCTTTAATATCCTTCCTGGCTGCATGTATGAGGCAGTGGACCACAGTCCTTCGTCAACCAGGAGGCAGGGATGGCCCCCTGGCCCGCAGGACTTCATAAGGATTGAGCGAGGAATATTCCAGGGTGACAGTTTGAGTCCATTATGGTTCTGCCTAGCTCTGAATCCCCTCAGCACGCTGCTGAAGGATTCTGGGCTAGGTTGCCGGCTTCGGAGAGAGGGTGAAGTCATCTCTCACCTTCTGTACATGGACGATCTCAAACTATTTGCACCGAACACCCAAGACCTGATGGTGCTATTGAAAACCACAGAAGTTTTCAGTACCGCCATCAGAATGGAGTTTGGTGTCGATAAGTGTGCGGTCATGCATGTGCAGCGGGGGAGGTTGTAAATTCAGAAAATTTACAACTTTCTGAGACGATGTCGTTCAGATCTATCTCTGAATCAGAAACCTATAAGTACCTTGGTATGTCACAGTCGTTGGGTATTGAGGATGTTGGCATTAGACGGTCGGTGAAGGAGCGCTTTTTCAGTCGGCTGACAAAAGTCCTTAACAGTCTTTTGTCAGGAGGCAACAAAGTGCGCGCCTTTAACGCCTGGGTAATGCCTCTACTCATATACTCCTTTGGCATACTACGGTGGACCCAGACTGAGCTGGACGCCCTGGATCGGAGGGTCCGCTCACTGCTTACCACACACCGTATGTTACACCCGCGCTCGTCTGTTATGAGATTGTACATCCCACGGAAGTGCGGAGGTCGAGGCTTCCTAAACGCCAAAGATCTCACAACCGTGAGGTGTACAATCTCAGGAATTACTTCCTTAACAACGAGTGCGGGATGCATCGTGATGTGGTGGCAGTGGACGGAAACCTCACGCCGCTCTCCTTGGCGAAACAGAACTGGCGCAAACCTGTGGTACTAAGTACTGCGGACCGCAAGGCGGTATGGGAGAGCAAGCAGCTACACGGGCGGTTCTACAAGGCCCTCACGGGACCCGATGTAGATCTGCTCGCATCGGTGAACTGGTTACGATTCGGGGACCTCTTCGGAGAAACCGAGGGTTTTGCCTGTGCAATTGCGGACGAAGTTATGATGACGAACAACTACCGGAAATATATCCTGAAGGACGGTACGGTCGACATTTGTCGGGCATGCCGCCGTCCCGGAGAGTCACTCAGGCATATTATTTCCGGTTGTTCTCATCTTGCTAACGGCGAGTACTTGCACAGACATAATCTCGTAGCCAGGATTATTCACCAGCAACTTGCTCTTCAATACGGCCTTGTGGACCGCGAAGTACCGTACTACAAGTACTTACCTGCGCCAGTTCTCGAAAATGGTCGTGCCACGCTCTATTGGGATCGATCTATTATCACTGACAGGACTATTGTAGCCAATAAACCTGACATTGTGATAATAGATCGACTGCAACGCCGGGCAGTGCTCGTTGACATCACCATCCCCCATGATGAGAATCTCGTGAAAGCCGAGAAGGACAAGTCCAGTAAGTACCTAGACTTGGCTCACGAGATAACCGCCATGTGGGATGTTGAATCAACGATCATTGTTCCGATAGTCGTTTCAGCGAACGGTCTCATAGCGAAGAGTCTCGACCAACATCTTAAGAGACTCTCGCTAGGTGGCTGGATCAAGGGCCAGATGCAGAAGGCGGTGATCTTGGACACAGCACGGATAGTTCGACGGTTCCTCTCTCTGCAGCCCTAACCACCGGCAGCTTGGGCCCTGCCCCGCTGCTGGCGGCACCCTAGGTTAGGTTTTTTATAATGTGTTTATATGTGTTTTATATTGTTTTGTATGTGTTTTTGTATTTTACTTTTATATTCATATTATAAACAGCCTAGCCTAAGAAAGAAAATAAATAAAGAGTATAATAATAATAAATACTTATATCATATAGTTTACTACTTATAACTAGAGTTAGTCTTAGCATTAGATATTAGGTTAAATGCTTGATATACATTATTCAAGAGTTGAAATGCTGAGAAACGATGATTTACATAAATTGTTATACATTATATATTATGCTCTCTGCAATGATACCTTCGTCTGCTTAAGCCGAATCTAAAACGTGAGTACCTTTACCTACTGACTACTGAGTAGTATTAAAATTTTGTATCTTATATTTCTTTTTTAAAGACATAGATGGAGATTGCTTCACCGACAAGAGCCCAGCTCTTAAATTTATGATGATGATTCATTTCTTAAATATAGGTATGTTAACTTATATTACATCTACGGGGGCCCTTACGGATACACCCATAGGGACCTTTTGTGAAAGTACCCCCTACGATACGATCCATCAGCTATTCAAGAGCGACCATCTCCCACAACATATCACTATTTAGATATATGTAGCGAAGGACATCACACATTTTGCTACACTTATGGCCGGTTGCATCAAATCGTCTGTCACCGTTAAAGCGTTCGTTAAATTTTATTGTATGGGAAGTTCCATAGACATCTGCTGCGTGACGATGATGTGTCTGTCAAATGTGGTTGATGCAACTGGCCCTTAGACCGGGACAGAAGTTGCTTCGTTTCGATTGAAGTTAGGCATACTAGATTGAAAATTAACAGTCACGGGACGTATAGCCCGTTTGTTTACTCACTCACTTACACTTTGGGCAGCTCATGCAGTAGTAGCACAAAACTATACTTTGATAGAAATAAGTGTCCCATTTCGTACTCACATTGTTACCTGTGATCGGGCTGGGATATAGAAAATGTATGTGGCCCTCGAGTGTCTTTAATTTTTGAGTTATTGTGATGCAATATCACGTAACGAGGCACGTTAAACTGCGTATATTTTCTAATGTAAAGAAAGGATATTTCGTATATATTACCCAAAAAAGAAGTCTATAAAAATAACCTTTATAATATTTAGTAATAAACTCATTGCTTTATATTCAAGCGGCTCATCTCATTGGCATTCTGCCGCCGTGGCTACTCGCTGAATAACAATCACCCACTGTATTTAACTTGCTCCCTTTATTGGGTTGAAATTTTATATCCAATTTACCATTTTACAAGTGGTTTGTTTTCTTAACTTATCAGTTTTATTCGTAATAAAAAATATCTGCGTGATTTGATGAACTGAATATTCCATATGACCTTGACTGACACTTGACATTGACAATTTTAATTCTGTGCTTATTTCTGGGTTGTTAACTAACATTATTACTCAGTGTCAATATTTCCTTGTAGAACCAGGCAATGATCGGAGCGGCGAAATGTCACTGTCAGGCGACTTGTTACTATTGTCAAATAGACCACAAAGGTCTACCCAAATGACAAAGTTTCTAAATATAAATAATTCTACAAAAGGCGTTTCTCGTCTAATCCATATATAAAATTAAACGAAATACATTTTTTTTCTGGTTGGAAATGCCATCAGTCGGTAACGACTATAATGAGTTTTGTTGAATGAAATGTTTTGGTTTTGGTTTTGGAGACCATTGTCTCTCTTAACCACTACTATCAATTAGCACAATGTGCTTCCTTTTCAGTCGTTACACATTATCAGTATTATTGAGCAATTCTGAGGCCAATGGATTAGGATGTCGTGTCAGACGATCAATGTAGTTCATAGTGAACCTTGTAACTGAACAACTTCATCTAGCTATAAATAAGAAACATTGCAAAGAACAAATGTTTAAATTGATGATTAAATGTAACTTTGTATCTATTTATTCATATAAAACTATGTCAGAATTAGAATGAATTAAATGATTACACAAAAATAATTAAGCTTTATAATCAGCGTATTATCGTCTATTGAAATTAGCGCCATCTTTCAGCAAATACTAAACATTAAGAACTACTGAGAGACGTACACGGGTGGTGAATAGCGAACGAAGTTATTGAGCGGGCGAGCGATTGTAAAACGATTCCGCTAGATGGCGCTTGTTCAACAAAACACCTTATACAACGTGTATCTGCTAATACTCAAAACCTCACACTACACTTAGTAAAATAATTGCTAATTACCATCATAAACTATAAAACTATTTATTTATGTGCGTTACTGCGGCGACATAGGGATTACCAATAGACAACTAAGATATCATTGTAAAGCACTTTGAGGTTTTGTCACGGTGGATTTCGCAATTGTAGTAGGCGGGTTTGAGCCAATATTAAGAGTGACAAAGGTTGTGATTAGATGCGAGATTAGTTTGTAGTGACTTATGGTAGACATTGGGATTAAATTGACAAACGGTGTCGGGCTGGTGGCGGGAAGGAATGGTTACCCAAGTAACCGTTCAGTGTTGATGTTCCTAAATACTAAAGAAGGGTGAACGGCCTTCTGGCGGTGCGATGTGTACATTGTTGTGTTGCGAGTACAGTGGAATAGGCATGTAAAAAGATAGCTATTCATGTTGATTTGAATGGAAATATTGCTCCCATCAAGATGTGGCTCGGTCGGATCTGCTCTCGATTCTGAATAGGCGGTTTTCATATTTTTAGTGTTAAGTGGTACACGGTGTATTTCAACTATTGCGCAATTTAGTTAGGTATAAACAATGATATATCTGTCTCTCTCTAAGTCAGGTGTGGAAACACCTGTGAGGGGAAGGCATCTTTTGCTGAGAAAACGTGAACTTTAATTCGTAGAGCGTATGGGTGTAAACAAAGCACTTATGATCTTTCTCTTTGGAGCCGATACATCAAACAAAAGCGCCTGCAGGTGCGTCTTCGAGGCGAGTCCATTACCAGGAAGAAATGTCCAAATAAAATGTCTGGACAAAATTTCCTAGAAGAAATGTCTAGAAAAGTGTCCAGATCCGTGCCTTTAAATAGCTCCGGGAGCGTTATTTGATTCATTATTTTTCGAGCATCAGGGACCGACAGTCGACTCTGGCCTAAAGTGTAAATTGTTTTAAATAGCGGGGAACCTCTGCCCAAATTTCTAAGTGTTTGATTTTATTGTGAATAAAATCTATGTTTTATTCTCGTAAAGTCAGCATTTGGGATAAGTGCTTAGAGTTGTTTAGCTCTGGTACTAATGGGTAGTGATTTCTGCTAAGTTTAAGTTATGTTTTACTAGAAGTATTGAAAGTTAGTGAGTGTTTACTTTATTCATGCCGTCTATCGTTTGGTTTTGTGGGGAACATATGTTCTTTTCAGAGCTTGATTTTGGATGGTAGATTCCGATTCGGTGGTGCAGGTTTATTGTCTTGTGCTATTGAGTTGGAGTTTATATGAGTGAAGTGAGCCGCTAACGATTCGGTTCTTCTTGTCAGAAGTTTCATTGTTATTGTGATAATCAAATTTTAATGGTTAAAGTAAATAATACCTAATCAATTCAAATTAAGTGAAGAATATTTAATTATAAAGCCAGATCGCTGCCCAGACAGACAGTTTGTTTAGCCTTGCATCGATTAACCTAGCGGCTGTTAAACTATTGATGCAAGGAGGTCCGTAGTTTTACCAATACAGAGGGTTAAATTGGCATTTTTCTCTTTACCAACATAGAAAAATGAAAATATCTCTCCCTCCCTGGTTCTTCAATGCCCAGCTGTTAGCCGAGAGCAAGGACATTATATGTGTCATTTGGAGTAATCCATGCTTGTTCAAAGCGGCAGTATTTGAAAGCCTTGTATATTTATTGTCATAAGTATATATCATATACACAATAGGGAACTATCCTACCCGATTGCCTCCCTGTCCACGGACGCCTGCATCGGGGGGGGATAAATACACAGACTTATAGGGTTTGCTTTCTTCAGTCTAGTCTGCTGAACTCTAGCGTAGTCAGTTTAGGTATACACCGCGTATGTCCTAAAACTCTGGGTCCATGGTGAGTACGAACAGAGTTTTTATCGTTTTAGAGTAGGGAACTTTCTATCTAGTAGGGTAGAATCACACACATCGATAGGTAGGGAAATAAATAAAGTTCTGTATAAAAACCTATCTTATCTAATAACTAAAAATAAATTATGTAAAAATAAATTAAATTCAAGATCTAAAATCATTGTGAACAAAATTACTGGGTGTTAGAAGGTATTTTATAAATAATATCGTGTGTTTATTCTTGGTATAATGAAACTTCAATATCATATTTATTATCGAAGTGTGAAAAAGCTTTGAATTATTACTGGTTAATTCATCTAAGTGTAATTTGTAATTGTGGTAGCAATTTCTGATTCTTCATGTGACAGCGATCATTGAGTGTTAGCTGGGTTTGTTTAGGGACCAGTGGCATGCGGGCGCCGTCCACTGATGGAAAGCCGAAAGCTCCGAGGAGTGATTAAGTTTACTTTTCTTGGGTTTTCAATTGGAAGCTTCTTACTCGATGTATCGTTGAAACAGTGAAAGGGTCGAGAAGTTATGGTCTATTAGCAGTATTGGGGAAAAGGGGGGTTTAGCTAGGGAAAATGAAACAAAATAAAAGGGGGGGTTAGTTCATAGATAGTTAGCCCTTCTGGTTTGACATAGGATTCTCAACAGAGCAGTTTGGTTGAGATGAGGAGTTTCAAACCACAACGCAAGCTTCGAGCCCAATTGAAACTACTAATAGGGCGTAGTGGATGATTACTAAAATATTTTTTATATTATTTACCATTTATGAACCGAAATTATGAATAAAATGTCTGGCGCCTATAGGTTTTTTCCTGTTCAAGTTCGTATGTTACTTTGCTCGCACATCTTTCACAGGCGTTATTTAGCGTTAACATAATCTCCACGTCTTTTGCCTATTCGTCCAAGTTAACGTAATTTTCACAAAATTATGCTGAGTTTTAATTAGTGGGTTAAGTTATAATTAATTATATGAGTCCAATAGTCGTATATACTTCGCATTAAAGAGTTTGGGTTGCTATGGTCCATATCGAGGGGTCCTTCTACTACCATAGACGATCACAAGGCCAAATCTACGGGGTATTTTTAAAGGATGGTTAGTTGTACGAATGTTTAGTCAAGTAAGTAAGTAAATAAGTGATGTGGGTGCGGAAGTTCGGTACAATTTTGGATAGGCCGTAACCAGGATGTGAGGTATTACCATAGGGTTTTCTTTTAATTACATGAGGTATATTTCATATACATTACAATACTAAACAGTAGCTTTTTTAGTTATAATTGTGAGTGTGTTTGGTGGGGCGTCTCGCGTTGTCGTTTGGTGGGACGCTTTGCCGAGGACACTCACATTTTGTTGATCGTGAAGCGGAGTGCGAGTGACTTTGACTATTGGACTCAAATTCTTTATTAAATACTTGTCAGATGCCTTGAAGTGCAAACTCTGACAAATATCATCTAATTCATGCAGTTGAGGGTTGAGTGAAAAGCAAATACTTGCATACCTTTAATTAAAAATAAACATAATTATATATGAAATCCACATTATTATTTTACAACTTAAACTTTTATTATATATTCAATATTCTAGTCTTAATAATGTAAGGTAGTGCTTTGGTCATATTGCTATTCGAAGTACATCTGTTGTCTGTCTTTTGCTGGCATAGTCTTCTTCATCGGTCATCAAAAGTTAGTCGGTCATTGTAAAACTCAGGAACCGTTCTTTATTCTTCTAACTGCTTCTAGTCATCTGAAAATAGAGATAAATATGCATTAGTTGGTTGGAGGAACCTTTTACATTTCAATTCGAGTGGTTTTATCTAAGTAGGCATAGATATAAGTAGGTATAGGCACAGAATATTTACAATAGTACAATTATAGGTTAGCAATATCTGTAGGATGCCATATACCTAAAAATCAGTCTTGTACATACATGAGTTCCTTATTTTAAATAGCAGGGGGTGAGGCATTTCAAAACATTAGTACAATTTGCCAAAGTAGGAAATGGTTACAAGTAGATCAGCGGTAAACAAGATATGTCTAGTGGTCTAAAGATATGGGGGTGAAAGTCTACCCTATTGACAGCTGTAATGTCCTAGGGGCATTATATTTCATATTTAAATACTTAATGTCATATTTATCATACCAAGGAAACAGTTGAATGGGGGTGAACATTTCCATAATCATTCGACAGATTATTGGAAATTTAGTGAGGAAGTGACAATATTCCATAATTTCAACTTGTCCTGTTCCAGTTATTAAGTAGTATTCACAATAATACTTCATTTCTACCTTTGCCCAAGCAAGAAAGATAGGATGTGTACATACACACATGTGTAGTAAGCCATACTGTGACTTAGGACTTTTTCATACAATTTTTATGTCATTTCTTTAACAGTAGGCTATACATGTACTTATCTACGGCTAGAATAAGCTAAAGTAAGAGTAGTTTTAGTCTAAGGAAGTATTTAAGTACCTAATATTAAGCTTAGCAACACATTTGTAATTTTCCTTGTACCGGGGTAGACAACGGTAGACAGTTGTCATGATGATCATATGGGCCGGTGATATGGCAGCATTCTTCACATTCTAGAAGTGGAAGAGGTTCATCTTTTGTAGTCTGTAAAGCAAAACAGAGTAGGTATTAGATTATAGGAAGACTAGACTAAGTAGTTATAAGATTTCTAAGAATTTCAATTTTTTAGTATGAAGTTTCCGAGGAATTATTGATGATCAGTCAATGTGACATATTGACTTGGGTTTTGAGTATCCACTCAAAAGAATATCTTAGCACCATTTTCAACAGAATTTCAACTATACATTTATGGGAATATACACAGGAAATATTAGATTTCTTGGAGTACAAGTAAGCTGTATGTACCAAACTTCTCTCCGAGTCTGTCTGAGTAACTTTGACTTCTAAAGTATACCTGGGTGTTTAATTAGGTCATAAATAAGTTATCTAGATTTAGTTTAACTGGTTTAGAGTAGAATAGTGTTAGCTGACAGGATTAGAATACTATATTTAATGCTGAAAATATTATTCTTGGGAAGATATCCGTCTGTCTTGAACGGCAAACATGAGTAAAACTTATATAGATATACACAGTATAATAAGGATTTGCGATATATTAAGGTCAGGTCTAGGCACAAGTTTAGCAGTATAAAAGTAGGTACTTACTTCAAAGTTAGTCATCACTCATCGCCATCAGGAATATCTTTATCATATTGTAATGGATGACAGTTTCATTTCATAATCACATCAAGTACCAAGGGAACATTTCAGTGGGTAGTAAACTTGCTGAAAAACAAACAAACTTGTAAATATCATTCATTGAAACTGAACAAAGTAGGTTCACTTAGTATCCATTATTTTAGAAGCATAAAGAGTAAGTTTAAGTGACAGATTTTATTGATAAATAATCTTAGGGGAAAGTAGTGCAAATAACAGTCTATTATTATACGTTATAAGTAGGTCTGGGATCTTACCTTCCTTGCAAAGTTGCTTTTCGAGTAGGCAACTTAATTTACTTTGTCAGTGGAGCTCTTTAAGACATCTTTTGTATGGCTGTATGTTTATTAGATCGTGAGTATGAGCACTAGCTTCCTATTGACGAGAGACACAGTAAGGTTTCATTGCGTTCATCTCTTGCAACGCGGTCGTTCATATTGTTTATAAATAGAGTTATGTCAATTTCATAACCTCAATTTCGAAGATCACAATTTGCATTACAGTTCATAGTTTCAGTTTGATAAAACAAAATCACTTTGTCGTCAGCATCATTTGAGAGCAACGCGTGTCTAGGGCAATGATTTCTTTGCATTTTCTTGTTTCGTCTACTCTTGCATTTTCTTGCAAAAATGACAAAATGGCGTATGAGCTGTATGAATGGCGGATGATCGGCGTGGGCGCTGTTTTTGTTTGTCATTTGTTTTAGCAGATTTAAAATGACGCGGTTATTTAAGTAATTCTAATTGAGGATCACGCGATTAATGACAAGTTTAAAGAAGAACAAAAGCAATGTCGTTCCAAGAAAATAATATTAAGACACATTGAAGTCAACGGAAGTTAGTACCGATCTGATATTGCTTTAAGTCAAATTATGTCCCATTAATCGGGCGTAAAATGAAATATTTCTTCATTGTAGAAATTAGAAATCATACTTTGTCATGATTTCATTAAAGTCGACATACCATAACGAAAAGTACCTAATTTCGAGAAGTATTTGACTATTTTACCTTTTTCGATTGGAAACTTTAACTTCCGCAATCGAAACTACTTTTTAACTACGGATGTCTGACATAGATGGCGCGCAACAATGATTCTCTTCTTCGACTTTTTTGATCGTAAAATATAGATGTCGTTAGTAGTCACGAAAAATGTCGATAAGTTCGTGTAGTTTGACGTTTTCAAAACAAACAAAAGCCGGCTAATTTGAGGTTAGTTTGGATAAATTACGGTTTTGTGAAAGAAAGTAATGTAATTTAGTTCAAATTCAGTGAATATGTGTTTATTTTATCTGTACAAATGGTTGGTAGCGTTATTTCCCTGTCGCGAGAGGCAAAAGTGTGTGTAAAAAGTGTAAAGTGACGACCCGTTTACAACCAAAACTTGTGTTTGACGATTGTTCTAAATAAAAATGCAGATTGTGTGTTAGAAGGAAGTATTTAAAATAATTATTATTTAGCATCAGTGAAGTGCAATGGTCAAAAGTGGTGTTCAGTGTCTAAAATTCTGCAAGAAAAATGCACAAAGCAAGTGAGTACAAATACAAACAAATATTACCTAGTATTTAGTCGAAACAGTGATTGATTGTGTATGATTTTTAGAAACTGATTGTATATGATATTTTATTACATATTATTCCTTCTTATTACATACAATTTTACGAAAATAGTGCGCTGAAATCACTTCAAATTTCAACAATATTGATTATTTTAGATTTCGAATTTGTTTTGTATCTTAGAAAAGTTTAAATCGTGATTGAGTATTCATTACATATTATTTCATGTTCGTGAATTAAGTAAAACAAAATGTTTCAAGTAAACTTAAATATTACATAAAATAATTGGGAAATTATAAAATACCTTCGACCGTTAGTTATTTGATTGCTAAATTCATTCCTTTTCATAACTCGTTCGTAGCTCAGGTAGTATAGGGGTGGACTAATGTATGGGACGGTTCATGCAAGGGTGTGTTCGAATCTTACTTTTGCTTCACTTTTTGTGATTTTATTTTGAAATACCATTTTATTTTGTTTTTATATTTACGACTTTTCTTTGTTTATTATTTAAAAAAAAAAATGACTTTTTTTTGCAAATTATTTTAAAATTGAATGAAGGTGGTTTGCACAACAAGTTTTAGCGAGTAGTTAATGTTACTAATGTGGTATTTCATTAGTTACAATTCAAGTGAGAGATATTTTTGGAAAACTGGAAGTAGGTATTGCTCAAAAACTTGCCATTGATTGGATAAATAAGGACTAGTCAACTTTGGAGATGAAGAAAATATTGATTGGTTTGAAGTTGCTTGCTGTGTTCAAGAGTAAATGACTGGATCTTCTGCGGTTATCTTAATTGTGTTCAAGTTTGCAGCATGTCTTCAAGAAGAGATTCATGTTTTCCTGAGTTATGACATCGACTGAGAAGAGAATAGATAGGAAAAAGTAGAAATACCTACTTATCTGGAACCAGGAGCACTAGAAATTCTTTCTAAGAGCCGTATGCCTCTAATGAAGACTAACAGGATCTAATCATCATCATCATAACTATCTACTCAAGAATGTAAGAAGGAAAAAAAAATGCGAAAGAAGATAATTTGGCTGGTCTCCAAGCTGCTTGCTGTACCTATTCAAGATAAATGACTGGATTTACATACTTGTTGTAACATTTAAATCTACAGCATACATTCAAAAAGGACTACACAATTTCTTGGACTATGGATATCATCTGAAGAAATTTTTAAGTAGGTACTTGTACTTATGTTAGGTAGTTGTATTGTTCTCCTATGCTAATAAATAATAGAATAATATTGATCCTAACGGGTGGGCAATGCGCATACGACTTCGAGCGGACCGTTTGCCTATTTGCCACCAATGTGATATAAATATATATGTAATTAACCTGTTGTTTTTTATAACCTATCTCTGCCATTTTTACGGTTTCTTTTTCATTTGGTCATCGATCCATTGCTTGCCGGGAGTGATACTGGGATTGGGGTGGTTTCGTGTGTTCAGCCTGCCCCTTTTTGTGAAGTGTGGGTGTGATTGTATGTATGTATGTTGACCCAAACCTATCCTCTTCACAACATATTTGGAGCGAATATTTGACGTATCTTAAATTTCGAATCAAACCGTTTATCTTTACTTAAAGTTTCATGTCATGTTTACAGTTTCATGTCGTATTTCGAATCTTTTCCACATTATTGGAAAAAAAAATATAATTAAGTATGTATGCATGTTAATTCAGTCTTTTGGTGTATTAAATATTATTTGACCGAGTATTGACTTGTGATATTTGTTGACGAATAAGAGACAATTTAGTTAGGCATATTGCTATTGCTTATCTTTGGCAATATGTTGAATACGTAAAATCAACATCATGATAATATTAAGCATCAACCTCATTAAATTACTGTTTAGATATTCATTGATATGCCTTAAAAAAAAAGGGGAAATAGAGACAACAGTCTAGATATTAGTAGGTAAGGAACTATGTTATTTTCTTTGTGTATTGGAATACCTATATTCATTTGATATTTTTACAATTAGTATTTTTGTATTTAACCAAGTTGGACCTTCATATATTTCATACTTTTTCTTTGGGACTATACTTTCACCTTGGCAAGATAATGATTACATTTTTCATAGTTTTTCATTAACTTTCCTGCATATTAAATTAACTATGTAGTTTTCATCGTATTTCCACAGTACTTGTAGGTACAGTTGCGCACGGGCATAGGGGAAGATGTGGAGGAATCGTCCTACCCGGGGATTAACAGAGTTTTTGGTGACTTATTTTACTTTTATCTTTATACATATATTTCTCTATGTTTATGTGTCTGTATATGTGTGTAACTCGGGCCGTGAGAGCGTTGCGGGCTGGAGTATTTTAGTTCCTCTGGGGAACGTCGCGATTTGACTTAAACCAGTTGGCGATATTTGATTTTCGTCCCACGTTGCACAAAGTACTTTAACGTTTTAATGAAATATCAGCAATGGGGAATTCGAAATTTGTAATTGGATAACTTGCGTTTAGTAATAAAAAAAAAATAATAGAAGACCACATAGATTCTTCTTATTTTATGACAGGGTAGAATGGGGTAGGATGGGATAGGTAAACTTTTAAAATATTATGTAGTAATTTATTTCCATCTTATTATTTATTTTGATTACTTTTAAAAGTTCTGGCTGTCTTTAGAAGTCGTGTGAAAGCGTGAATGAGGAGGATTGATTGTGTGTATGTGTACAAGTTAGAGATGATGAATGCTTACAGGTGTATGAGAGTTTGTGAATGGCTGAATTTGATGGATGTTAGATAAGAAGGATGTCTCCAATTTATTTTTATGGTATGAGTGGATTGATAGAGACAGACAGGGCTGGAAAGTGGTCAAAACTAGGTTGGTCGGAATTTGCAGGGGAAAATACAACGGGGGGAATTCTGGGAACACATTAGCCATAAAATTCTTATTGGTTAGGTTAAAATCCAATGGATTCGACCCATTTCAAAGGGTAGTATTTTGTGGTTACTACTTCACAAGGTATGACAACTCGAACGAAATCCACACACCTCATCTTGAATGGGATGCATTTGACATCTGACATATTTAAGAGCCATAATCGTCTGGTGAGAACGAGGCTCTTATTACTAATTGTTTATCTGTTAACTGTTTAAAAATGTGAAGTTTAGTATCATCAAATAATTTTGTCGTTTGTTCCAATAATCCTATAGCTTTGGCTTCGACAAAAGTATTATTGTACCATATTGAGGTACGTGCTTGTCATTTAAGGTTTGTTTATATATAAAAAAAAAACACACACTCTAACAAGCCTTAAGTCGATTTATCTTATTCAAGAATGAGACATGCGCCAAGACATGTGACTGGGGGTGGTTAAGTAGAGAAATTGGTTTGAGTTTCGACAATGGAAATTGAAGGCTTTGGTCTTACAAGGAAGGATCAAAAGGTTTCTTCATATCTGCATGGGAAGTTTTTGTGATTCTCATTGAAATTACTAGCAGGAGGGTAATAATTCTGGTCCAACAGTGTGGATGGAAGGAAAATTCGCCGCGACCAGGGGATGAGCTAGCAAAAACGGGTTAATAGGACCTAACAGATTCACAACCTGTTATCTCTGGCAGAGAGAAGTGGCTGGGATCATGGTTCTCAGGGTTCATTGTCGAGATTCTGATAGACTGATTTTAAAACTTGAGTCATTGGCAGTCGCGTGGTATTGGAAAACACACTACATGTTTAGAAATGGGAGGGACACTTTCGACCAAACTAGAGATAGTTATATATTTTTATTTTTCAATTACATTCATAGTATTAGGTTTTTGTATACAAGAAGCTGATTTATAGAATAGATTAAGTTTATTTCATGGATGACGCTTGTGATCCATTAAATTAACTGAATCGGGGGTGAAACTGTAACTGAACAACTTCATCTAGCTATAAATAAGAAACATTGCAAAGAACAAATGTTTAAATTGATGATTAAATGTAACTTTGTATCTATTTATTCATATAAAACTATGTCAGAATTAGAATGAATTAAATGATTACACAAAAATAATTAAGCTTTATAATCAGCGTATTATCGTCTATTGAAATTAGCGCCATCTTTCAGCAAATACTAAACATTAAGAACTACTGAGAGACGTACACGGGTGGTGAATAGCGAACGAAGTTATTGAGCGGGCGAGCGATTGTAAAACGATTCCGCTAGATGGCGCTTGTTCAACAAAACACCTTATACAACGTGTATCTGCTAATACTCAAAACCTCACACTACACTTAGTAAAATAATTGCTAATTACCATCATAAACTATAAAACTATTTATTTATGTGCGTTACTGCGGCGACATAGGGATTACCAATAGACAACTAAGATATCATTGTAAAGCACTTTGAGGTTTTGTCACGGTGGATTTCGCAATTGTAGTAGGCGGGTTTGAGCCAATATTAAGAGTGACAAAGGTTGTGATTAGATGCGAGATTAGTTTGTAGTGACTTATGGTAGACATTGGGATTAAATTGACAAACGGTGTCGGGCTGGTGGCGGGAAGGAATGGTTACCCAAGTAACCGTTCAGTGTTGATGTTCCTAAATACTAAAGAAGGGTGAACGGCCTTCTGGCGGTGCGATGTGTACATTGTTGTGTTGCGAGTACAGTGGAATAGGCATGTAAAAAGATAGCTATTCATGTTGATTTGAATGGAAATATTGCTCCCATCAAGATGTGGCTCGGTCGGATCTGCTCTCGATTCTGAATAGGCGGTTTTCATATTTTTAGTGTTAAGTGGTACACGGTGTATTTCAACTATTGCGCAATTTAGTTAGGTATAAACAATGATATATCTGTCTCTCTCTAAGTCAGGTGTGGAAACACCTGTGAGGGGAAGGCATCTTTTGCTGAGAAAACGTGAACTTTAATTCGTAGAGCGTATGGGTGTAAACAAAGCACTTATGATCTTTCTCTTTGGAGCCGATACATCAAACAAAAGCGCCTGCAGGTGCGTCTTCGAGGCGAGTCCATTACCAGGAAGAAATGTCCAAATAAAATGTCTGGACAAAATTTCCTAGAAGAAATGTCTAGAAAAGTGTCCAGATCCGTGCCTTTAAATAGCTCCGGGAGCGTTATTTGATTCATTATTTTTCGAGCATCAGGGACCGACAGTCGACTCTGGCCTAAAGTGTAAATTGTTTTAAATAGCGGGGAACCTCTGCCCAAATTTCTAAGTGTTTGATTTTATTGTGAATAAAATCTATGTTTTATTCTCGTAAAGTCAGCATTTGGGATAAGTGCTTAGAGTTGTTTAGCTCTGGTACTAATGGGTAGTGATTTCTGCTAAGTTTAAGTTATGTTTTACTAGAAGTATTGAAAGTTAGTGAGTGTTTACTTTATTCATGCCGTCTATCGTTTGGTTTTGTGGGGAACATATGTTCTTTTCAGAGCTTGATTTTGGATGGTAGATTCCGATTCGGTGGTGCAGGTTTATTGTCTTGTGCTATTGAGTTGGAGTTTATATGAGTGAAGTGAGCCGCTAACGATTCGGTTCTTCTTGTCAGAAGTTTCATTGTTATTGTGATAATCAAATTTTAATGGTTAAAGTAAATAATACCTAATCAATTCAAATTAAGTGAAGAATATTTAATTATAAAGCCAGATCGCTGCCCAGACAGACAGTTTGTTTAGCCTTGCATCGATTAACCTAGCGGCTGTTAAACTATTGATGCAAGGAGGTCCGTAGTTTTACCAATACAGAGGGTTAAATTGGCATTTTTCTCTTTACCAACATAGAAAAATGAAAATATCTCTCCCTCCCTGGTTCTTCAATGCCCAGCTGTTAGCCGAGAGCAAGGACATTATATGTGTCATTTGGAGTAATCCATGCTTGTTCAAAGCGGCAGTATTTGAAAGCCTTGTATATTTATTGTCATAAGTATATATCATATACACAATAGGGAACTATCCTACCCGATTGCCTCCCTGTCCACGGACGCCTGCATCGGGGGGGGATAAATACACAGACTTATAGGGTTTGCTTTCTTCAGTCTAGTCTGCTGAACTCTAGCGTAGTCAGTTTAGGTATACACCGCGTATGTCCTAAAACTCTGGGTCCATGGTGAGTACGAACAGAGTTTTTATCGTTTTAGAGTAGGGAACTTTCTATCTAGTAGGGTAGAATCACACACATCGATAGGTAGGGAAATAAATAAAGTTCTGTATAAAAACCTATCTTATCTAATAACTAAAAATAAATTATGTAAAAATAAATTAAATTCAAGATCTAAAATCATTGTGAACAAAATTACTGGGTGTTAGAAGGTATTTTATAAATAATATCGTGTGTTTATTCTTGGTATAATGAAACTTGAATATCATATTTATTATCGAAGTGTGAAAAAGCTTTGAATTATTACTGGTTAATTCATCTAAGTGTAATTTGTAATTGTGGTAGCAATTTCTGATTCTTCATGTGACAGCGATCATTGAGTGTTAGCTGGGTTTGTTTAGGGACCAGTGGCATGCGGGCGCCGTCCACTGATGGAAAGCCGAAAGCTCCGAGGAGTGATTAAGTTTACTTTTCTTGGGTTTTCAATTGGAAGCTTCTTACTCGATGTATCGTTGAAACAGTGAAAGGGTCGAGAAGTTATGGTCTATTAGCAGTATTGGGGAAAAGGGGGTTTAGCTAGGGAAAATGAAACAAAATAAAAGGGGGGGTTAGTTCATAGATAGTTAGCCCTTCTGGTTTGACATAGGATTCTCAACAGAGCAGTTTGGTTGAGATGAGGAGTTTCAAACCACAACGCAAGCTTCGAGCCCAATTGAAACTACTAATAGGGCGTAGTGGATGATTACTAAAATATTTTTTATATTATTTACCATTTATGAACCGAAATTATGAATAAAATGTCTGGCGCCTATAGGTTTTTTCCTGTTCAAGTTCGTATGTTACTTTGCTCGCACATCTTTCACAGGCGTTATTTAGCGTTAACATAATCTCCACGTCTTTTGCCTATTCGTCCAAGTTAACGTAATTTTCACAAAATTATGCTGAGTTTTAATTAGTGGGTTAAGTTATAATTAATTATATGAGTCCAATAGTCGTATATACTTCGCATTAAAGAGTTTGGGTTGCTATGGTCCATATCGAGGGGTCCTTCTACTACCATAGACGATCACAAGGCCAAATCTACGGGGTATTTTTAAAGGATGGTTAGTTGTAAGAATGTTTAGTCAAGTAAGTAAGTAAATAAGTGATGTGGGTGCGGAAGTTCGGTACAACCTCCTAATCTCTTCCTTAATGGTGGGCATGTTGAGATAGTCATGGACTAAATATGTATGACATTTTGACATACCTAACAAACCTATCATCTAAAAAAAATTGCAGGTTATATAATATAAATGACAATCTCTATAAGTCTAGTATATTTGTACGGTTCTACCCATTCCAAGCAAAATTATATATGTTCGGTCCAAGAGCTCCGCAAACACGGAGCTAATGGAAATCCAGTGGACTCGGGGATAACATCCGAGTTTTGATTTTACTCTTAAAGTTTCCCGGAATTCTGTCGGGGACGGCGGGGAACATTTAAAATCGATATCTTTTAGATTTGTAGTGGGATGCTAATGGAAATGTGGACGGTTGTTATTTATTTTGTTGGTAGATGTAGTGAGGATTGTTATTTGTAGTTTGGTGATGGTATGGATTTTATTTAGTCGTGTGGAAAAGAACAGAAACATTCATAAGTTCACATTAAGTCCAGACACCAGCAAAAATAAGTGATGATTTCTGTACCTTGTCGCTTTTAATCATTTGACAACTTCGTATGACATTTCAAACAAGATATTAATGTGACAAGGTGCAAAAATCATCACAAATATGCCGGTGACTGTCCAATCAGCCATTTGATGGTCTTGTCGCTAAGAGTGATCAAGTCTTCTGGAGGTCGATAGGAATAGCGCGTCACAGGGCAATCCTCTAGTGCTGGATTGTTCGTTCAGTCTCGCCACAATTGTTGCAAGCCGGGGACTTCACCCATCCACACCGGCGTTTATAGTAAGCACAGCGGCCATGGCCAGTACGGAGACGGTTGAGGTCACACCAACTGCCGTCTTGGAAGATCGTAACCTTCGATGGGATGGATGTGATTTGTGTTTAAAAATTGTAAGCATAGAGATGGCAGGACGACTTGAACACGCATTCTACCCAAAAATGGGAAACGCTGACGACAAAATGAATGGAAAAAGTGACGGGAGGCCTTAACCCAGCAGTGGGACACTAAATGCATGCACAACATGGACACTTGGACAGCATAGCTTAGAGAATTGCAAGACCTTTTTTTTTATTATGGACTGATCGGCGATTGACCCTAGTCACGCCTGATGGAAAGTGAAGACAGAGTCTAAGATGGATCTCACCGATTCAGTAATAGCCTAAAATTTATTACGAGATTGCGAGTATGACTGCATTTATTCTTGAGAAGGGTAATTTGGTAATGGTTAACATTCCTTTTTTCAGTATGGGGTACTTCAAACAAGGAGCGTACGAGTTTCTAATGGGTCGGCAACGCGCATGTGACACCCCTTGAGTTGCAGGCGTCCATAGGTTTCGGTGACCGCTTTCCATCAGGCGGACCGTATACCTGTTTGCCACCGACGTGGTATTAAAAAAAATATTTTGCAATGAATATTGGAGAAGAGAATATAAAAAGGAAGGGTATCAGTCAAGGAAGTTACTACATCATTCCGCTATACAACTTAACATTATCATATATTTTTACGCGCAAATACGACGTGTCCAGTTTTTTATGTTCTAAAGTCTGTACAGTTTTGCAACATTAAAATTTGCA
Source organism: Leguminivora glycinivorella (assembly GCF_023078275.1). NCBI lineage: Eukaryota > Metazoa > Arthropoda > Insecta > Lepidoptera > Tortricidae > Leguminivora > Leguminivora glycinivorella. The sequence goes on along the minus strand of NC_062985.1, from coordinate 21,874,479 downwards.
TCTTTTTTTTTTCAGTGCCAATGAAAGTATCTAACGAACGCTTCAAACCGAATCAACTGTAACAAATACTTTTCAATCATGCACTATATTGGTTTTGAAATGTGCAAAGTTAATTTGGTCGCGTGTTGATAGAATTACGATGGCGTCCGTCGGCCATGATGGATCCAATGTTGAGTTTTTTGTAAATAAAATACCAGAATTATGCCGAAAGAGTAAAATATTAAATTTATTGAAAATTTTTCACCGTTCAGCTTATCGTCATATTAGGATTGATCAATCTATAAAATTAGGCATGCAATATCACTACAAGTACAGAAAATACTAAAAGCAGTGACAATCTTACCCATTATCTTAAAAGTATCATTTGAAAACGGCAGCCACAGGTGTGCCCCAAATGACCGAGTAAATGCGCTTCCTAATGTGAATTGGTACCAAAATGTCGCGCAACTCAATTCCACTTCTGGCCAACTAATCTGTAATCGTCGGTCGCTGAATGCCGGGTGTGTGGTTCTGATTGTTTGGTGACCGCTAGCGAGTTGAGGACTCATTGTAACTGTTCTTAAAAATATAAGAAGCATACAGAATTATGAATAAACAGGAGTAATGAACTAGGGATCAACTCATTAAGTTTCAAGTTATTTGAATTAAAGTTTTTGTCGATGTAGGGAACAAATCAAATTATTTTATTAAATATTTTTTGATTTGTTTTTAAGTAGTAACACTACTATATATAAATTATAAACTGAAATAGATACCATACACTAAAGAAAAAGCGATCAAGCTCACTGGTGATGAAGCCGGGAATCGAACCCGGGTCTCCAGCTAACGCGGCTGACGTGATAAACCGCTACACCACCTCGACCGCCGAGGTACCCGTCGAAATTTCTCTAGTGTATGTTATCTCTGAAGGCTAGGCGCCTTTGACCAACTCTAAGGGCGAGCAATTTGTGCTTGCACCTCCTATATGAATCCTTTTGCAGGACGACGATATAGCGAGAGAGATGGTGCTGTGAAGTTTTTGATTTAGGCCTCCTTTCGTCCTGGCATCGAATCGTGTAAGAACTACAACTTAAACTGAAATAAATCTCAAAGAGCTAAACGACAGGAGTATTTTGTTCGGGGCAAGATAGAAAATTCTGACGATTCTAATTTTGGTGACAGAGGAATACACAAAGAAACTCATTTTACTGCTGACGTAGGTAGGTACCTCTAAATCTTGGAATGATAAGAAAGAAGAAAAAGGTCGACCTCTGAGGATCCCCTACTGTCTATCTGTAGCTCTAATCTCAAGGTCACGTGGCCAGTTCTCCTAAGAATTCAAGCCCGTGCTCCAAGCTCATGCAAGCATTGAGAACGCTCCACTCCGCTCGGACCGCGGCAAATGGAGCGGGTTGATTGTTGTTCTTGCCTCATGCATTCGACAGCGCAGTGCGGAGACCTGCTGATTGTGACCGCCCGAGCCAGACCACCGTAATCAGAGATAGTTACATCGCACTGTATTCTGTCATATCTATCAGAGAGATGACGACAATCTATGGGGCTAGCCAGAACTCATTTTGGCTACTTTGAATAGGAAATCGAAAATAAAGTAATTCCACGATCCAGATGGTCGGACGACATCAAAAAGGCGGCATGACTTACCTGGCACAGAACTGCAGCATATAACACAGAACGGAAATACATGAGTTCATGAATGAAGCAAACGTATGTTCAGCAGTGAACAAAATATACTGAGAAAAGAAGAGAAAGTATGAAGAGTATTCTTAGTTACGTAGTTGTAACCAAAAGAGGATTATGATATGGTTATTAAATTCGTTCGTAAGTAGATTGTTTTGGGATTTAATCTGGCCACTAACTTTTCCTTCATCAATATTCATAATTCTGAGTTCAGTTTTGAAAACGCCAAATCGGGGACCGAATAAAAAGGGTCATAACGATAACCAGTAGATATAAAGTATATTATGGCTTTGAACAGTAGATATAATTAAACTAAGATTGTATGAAAAGGTCACATGGCTTTTCTAACTGTTGACATCTATTTAGGTATATTTTTTTTCGTTTGGCGTTATTAACGTACGATTGTCCTTCTGGGTACGTAGCCATATGTACAAACGCTTACGATAATACCGTTATCGTAGCTAGTTGTCTCTATCGCTCTTATATCTTGGTGCGACAGAGCCAGACTGCGTTTCGATCGGCGTTTAGCGTCAACGATTGTCATTTCGTCTAGGCCGGCTGGCTAGGCCTCTGCTAACTGTGTGTCCGCTCGCGCAGCAAATGGAGTCGACAATAGTTCTTGCCGAATGCATTCGACAGCGCTTGTGCTAGCCCTCCTGATTGCGATCGCTTGTCTCTTTGATTTCGGAAACGGACAATGGACATCGTGCTATGGGAACGGAACATCGTCCGCATTCAACTTGGGCCAAAACAAGTCATTGTTTGAAATAGTTTTAAAGTTACCAAATAAATATTTTCTATTTCTATAAGTGTCTAATAAAAATTAGGTATAAGAATGAAAAGCCGTGTACAAGTTTTACAAGTTAGATCCATAAAAGCATTTTGAGTAATTACTTCCTAGAAAGCTGAAAGCAAATTAGGATTACGTGCATTTAGAACAAATTTGAAAGTATTAAGGCGATTTGCACCAATTTGGGGAATACATTTTTCGCAAAAATCTCATTTTAATTGAATCTTTCTCCTGTGTACATTTTTATTTATATTCAATGAACCAACAACATCATCAAACAGACATATTGTATTGTGTACATAATACCTTCAATCAGCACGTTGTCTGCTAAAAACTCGGTAAAAACACGATCATTGGAGCAAAGGTAGCTTCGGTAATAAATAACGGGATTTACGCCCGATGTGATAATTACGGACGTTTGTCAATATGAGCATATTTACATGGGGCGAGTGGCTCGCACGTTTTTATCCTTAAAATCAGTATTTACTTTGTAATATGTAAAATTATCATTGTTAAAAAATAACTCTTCATAAGGTGATTGCTGATTTTTTTTAAATATTACTAAGCCATCTGTTGCGGGAAGTTATGAAAGGCTATTAGACTCTTATAGAATTTGGCACAAGAGATGATTCTTTCCTGTAGTATTTGACATAAGAAACAAATTTTTATAGATTTTGGGTATTAAAGTGTATGGTGGCTACGTATTTTCGGTTAAAAATGTGTAATATTTATTTTAACTTTGGCCACCGAAAACGCTGTCAGACGCACGGAATAAAAAAAACAGTGGAAATGGCATAAGCCTCGATTACTATCAGAACCGGTGTCGTCAACACGCACACTGTCGTAACGTTAACTACATAGACATACCGCACCTGATTGGTCGTAATATTTCATTATAATTTTAATAAGAACCAATGCCAGTTAGTACACTTTGAACCTTATGTGTACAACGTACTGTTTAGATTTGATTAGATCAATTGTCAGTTATGATGTATTAAAACGAAAAATGATAATCGCATAGATAGTTCTGCCATCTAGCGTCGAGTAACCAAAGTAAAAAGCTCCGATAACAGAAAGTAGTTCGGCCACTTGACACTAGGTTGTAGCACTGTCTATGCGCGATTAGCGTAGAAAATAGTGATGTGTGTCGCGTGCAGAGCGGGTTATCGATAAAAAGGTAGATGATGAAGTATGTGCAGCGTAGGGCAAATAAAATTAATTTCGATGGAATAGAATAGAATACAATAGAATATATTTATTTGTAATAATTGTACATGGCGGATAATTACATTATAATACGTTATTTTATGCATCATAAATAGCCGCGATTGTTAACTAATAATTGCAACTTAGCACAAAGTTTTATTTTTCTCGGAGTAAAGTAAATTCCGGTAGTTGATCTGGATCTATTTTTGATCTTTTTGGACTTGTTTGACAGTCAGGGTTAAAATTACCAACTCGTTTTTTAGCATGACCTCGTATATCTTCTTCCGTGCGCATTTTTTATTAGTGACTGGATTACTCTCCATAAGTACATATGAACCACGTTTAAAAGAAATTCGTACGTCATCGTCTTTTCGCGTTTTTTTTATTACTCCGGGACTGTCCTCCTCAAGTACAGACGTACCCCGTTTAATTCCTGTTACCTGGATACTACTGCTACGACTTTTCTTCCGTGGTGTAAAGTCTAGGCTTTCTTCTGCCACCCATTTTGTTAAAGCTGTGGATTTGGTCATAACAGTTGTACTATATGTGTCATTTCATTTATTTGTGTTTCTTTTTTCACATTTATATTACTTAACTGTCTTGTTTTCTAGAAGGACCAGGCATATTATAAGAGATATCGAAACTTGCGTCTTCACTCGGTTCATAAGATTTTTTGTACAGGGTCCAGAGTTGGAATCACAGTCATTACTGAAATCCGCCTTTCTTTTTTTAGATAGGTTTAGACTTGTTTCACCGCCGGTGCTTATATGCTAGAAATCAATTAAAATACGTATAGGTTGGATTTTAATAACAAACTTGCATAAAAATCAAAACTGTACCTACTAATACGTCTAATACATTGTTCAAATAAGACTGATCAATAAATGCGTTATATCCTCAAGTCATTTGCTTACTTAATTATTGCAGACATCACTAACACAGAGTAATTAATACAGTAAAAGTAAAAAAATATATACTTACATCATGGAATGTAACTATTTTCTTAATCGGGATTGCACTCTTAGCTAAATATCTGTACTATCTGTAGCCTTTTGCCGTTATAAGAAAATCATTCTCGCTGAAATGAATCGAACATATGGTACTGGAATTCACTGGCATCCAATTCTGTCTCCCGGTAGCATCGATCCATTTTTCCTTTTGAAAAGGATCTTTAGGAAACCTAAAATAAGTGAAAAAGGATAAATATGATATCACCAAATATTCTTTACTTATAGTTAACCGACGAACGGTTATATGTACAATAAACCACATTATTACATAAATTAAATTTGTATAAACTTGAAAACCACATAATTCAACTTACATTAATATCAAACACTGCACAAAAACAATGTCGATAACTTTATCGACATTATCGACAACACCCCGTGTCTATTTCTACGGGTCAACGGACGATCGAGTAGCGAATGTTCTAGTCTTTTAGCGATTTAGCTTTGCTTTTCGCTTAATGCGAATAGCGACTTTACTACATGATGATAGAGTTTATTTTTGTGAGGCTCATTAATAAAAAAGTGTCTCGCGTAAAATAAGTCACAAATCTATTAAAATAAAATTAAATAATGCTTACCGATGGTACGAAACGCCACCATGGGAGATACTTTTGGTGCTGCTTTTATTTTTGCACTCCAAAACGGAGCAAGTGGGCATGTTCACCAGCTTTTTCCTTTTTTTTCTTTAAGTGCACAGACAAACGTCACTCGCGAGTCACTGCGTCGAACTACGGCCGAGTCGCGCGGAGTTATGCCCGACTGGGCTTAACTGTGGCACACGCGCCACGCCCCCTTTACACTTCTACTGTTTTTTCTGTTCTGTGGTCAGACGTGTAGTGACGTTATAGAACCTAACCTAATCCGAGTCAATCACTGACATGATGAACTTTATGCCTCACAACTTAAATGTCAGAAAATTTTGTGTTCCATTCTATTTACGTCATGCGCAGACAATCTATAGATTAACATGGCACATGGCTAATGATGTTTATGCCTAATTAAAATAAACTTTATAAATGTTTTTTTGTGGTTTTCGAGTCGTAATAAAATATGGTAGTATTTTTTTTCGGTTCATTAGACAGTAATAAATAATATAAAATAGACTTTAAAAAGGGTCAAGTAGCCTATTATGCTGAATGCTGATCATAAGCTATTAGCTTAGTTCACATAAATTTGCTATAAAAGACTTGAAAGTGCCCTAAGAAGCGATAGCAATAAGCAACAATGAAATAGTATAACGTGACAAACAAAAGCCCACAACTGACAGAGTTAAGAACTATAATTTTTGATACAATTACGTAACCTTTCTCATATAAAACGTCCACACGTAAATGGAAATTCATCGATAAATTCCGTCACGTATTATGGCCTCAAACACGCTGAATTACAAAAACAACGGGACAGCGAATAAGCGCATACATTATTTGACGTGACATTGCATTTTTGACATGGTAGTACTCGTACAGTATCGTGGTACAGAATTTCGACATGTATTTATTTACTAATGAATCCGTTGCTATGACAATTTTGAATGTAGGTGCGATAAATCAAAACTCACAACTGATAATCATTCTAGTTTTCGATACATATTCGAGCATGCCTTTTTTTGTTCACATTTTTAAAATAAAGAATTATTGATAAGTTGTTTGTTTTTCTACCCAGAATCGCTAGGTACTTATTTTAATTCTCATAGGTAAAAAAGTGTCCCAAATGTTTTTTCCTATTATGTTACCATTTTCATATAGTTGGTATGGAGTAACAAAATTGGGAAATAACAATGTATGGAAATTTTGGGACCCTGTTTTCTCCTATTGAGACAGAATGTGCTCGTGATTATGAGTAAGTTCTACTTAAATTAAAAATTTACAGAAATATGAAAAAAAAAATTGACAAAAAAAATACTCATTTAACCCTTCCCATAATAAAACGTCCATACGTTCCCGTATATCAATAAATGGGATGGGTCGATAAATTCCGGCGCAATATGGACGCGAACACGCCGAATTACAAAAACAACGGGACAGTGAGTAATCGTCGGTCACGCTTCGCATTCATTTTTGACGCGGCGTCGCAAATCTTGTGTCGCTGGTGTCTGTAATTTTTAACATTTTTTGTTTGAGATTTGACATGTTTTTTTTGGCTGTTTTATTGTTAGTCATTTATTTACTACTACAACATTAATATAAGTATTCTCGATACAGTCAAATCATTAAAAGTTTTAATGTTCCTCGAAATGACAGACAATAAACTAAAACAAGTAGTAACTATAAAACTACCTTCATTACGGAGTTTTGACAATCTCGTGTGTTCGCAAGTTATTCTGGTTACAGTAATTATCAGTGTATCAATGAACAATAGCTAAATCTCAATTAACCCCTTAAACGCCTAGTTCCAGATTAGACCCAGACAATTTAAACTGTAACTAAAAAAATGAAGGTTATTCATTCACTTAGCAATTTTTTGACAATGGCGTTCCGGAGGCCTAAAGCGCCAGCACAAAAGGTAGCAATTATAGAAAATTACACATAGGATAGGTGAACATTACGTACCTATACCATGAAGCAAGCTACAGCTCATACGTTTGATTATGTCCGTACAATATATCCAGCATTTCTCGTTAGCAATCCTCCAGGTCCATACAAAATTAGCACTGACGAAGTCTCGCGTTAGCAAACGTGGCTCCCGACATGACATGTCTCTGTTTGCGAATTAATCAGTTGCTATGAGAATTTCAGGGATGCTGGCCATCCGGAATGGAGCTGAATTACTGGATATACGTGGCAAAATGAGGTTAAAATACATTGTTGCTGTAAATTCATTCAATACCCTTTGACAACACTTTGAAGTAGAAACTTTGTATCTTACTACAAGAACTTGACTTATGCCAATGCCTCCTGATAGCAAGCACAAAAAAAGATTTTTTCTGGAAAAAGACACATTTTTCAGTGTTGTCTTTCTCTCTCTGTTTATAATATACAGGGTGTTTCAATGAACGTAATACAAAATGAGTGATTCCGGGTCTAATGTCTACTAACGACGAAGAATATAATGCACGTATTCAGGTCTTAAAATTGTAACGTGATCTGGGTACCGGCAGAATATCAGTGCCTCACTCGAAAAGGTGAAGTATATAGCTGAGTCTGAGCTCTTTTGTTTTTGTTGCAATGCACACAGTGTAGGTAAGCATTTTTATTGCATGTTGTGTACGTAATTTTAAGTCAATTGTGTGTTTGAGTTTATCTTCTTGTTATTCTGTGTTGCATTTGTAATTGTGTGTTATTGCAGCATTCAAATGAAGCTTCTATCTATCTATCTATCTATATTTAATTACTGCTCACTATACATTAGAATATAGTTTTAATCATGAAGACAGTGTTTTATGTTCATTTGTATTATGAGATTCAAAAAGATACCTGCATATTTTCCTTGGTTTACATTTTATAATAAAAGTAGTTTCATACCATATTTAATACCAGGTCAGAAGCTATACCTTTTGCTGATTATCTATCTCGTTCGCTCTTACAAAAATAAACCATGCAAAAATGAAACAAACATAGTCCAGAGCAGGGACCGGACAACCCCTTCCGCGCTACAAGCCTTTCATTGGGAATCCCTAACGTAAGGACGACCCAAACGAGAGACTCTCCCTTTCCAACTGCAAGCCCATTCATTTGACTAGCCCTTACAAAAAACTCAGCAAAACAATAAAGCTAGCCCTGTGCATTGGCTTACCGCTATCCGATACGGCTTGCAAGCCTTTAATAAGGGTTACCCTTATTTTAAGCGCTATTTATAAGGCTTTCCCTTTTGTTAAAGCGTAGTCGAGCCTTGCGTGAAAGAGACAGGATTATGAATCTAAGCTAGTGTAAGAACAGGAAGGAAAATGCGCTGTTGCCACTCCGAACTATGCGCCCCATTTTTAATTTTGCAACGAAACATGTTTTCGTTGGATAAAAGTAGAACACGGCTAGAAATTATTTTTAATGAACTGGGATACAAAGGGACTGATGGATCGCCTGATGATGGTAAATGATCATCGTCGCCCATAGATCAGTATGTATGTTCGTACGTATGAATGTATGTAGGTATGTATGAATGTATGTAGGTATGTATGTATGAATATAATTATGTAAATAAGTATGTATGCATGTAAATATACAGTGTTGGCCGAAAATCAATACAATTAAACATTAACATTACTCGTTGAAAATGTTAATTGCCAACATAAAAACAAGCCGTTTTCGTCATCGGACTTGTCTTGATGAGTACTTGTGTGAGCAGTAGCCAAGGTAGAGCTGATGCTGAACCCTGGCTTTTTCCAGGGGAACGCGGGTTTGGAGTAACATAGGGAACGCTGTTTTCGTCATCGGACTTGTATTGATGAGTACTTGTTGAAGCAGTAACCAAGGTAGAGCTGATGCTGAACCCTGGCTATTCCTAGGGGAACTCGGGTTTTGTGCAACATAGGCAAACGCTGTTTTCGTCATCGGACTTGTATTGATGAGTACTTGAGTGAGCAGTAACCAAGGTAGAGCTGATGCTGAACCCTGGCTTTTCCCAGCGGAACGCGGGTTTGGAGTAACATAGGCAAGCGCTGTTTTCCTCATCGGACTTGTCTTGATGAGTATTTGTGTGAGCAGTAACCAAGATAGAGCTGATGCTGAACCCTGGCTATTCATAGGGGAACTCGGGTTTCGTGCAACATACGCAAACGCTGTTTTCGTCATCGGACTTGTCTTGATGAGTACTTGAGTGAGCAGTAACCAATATAGAGCTGATGCTGAACCCTGGCTATTCCTAAGGGAACTCGGGTTTCGTGCAACATAGTCAAACGCTGTTTTCGTCATCGGACTTGTCTTGATGAGTACTTGAGTGAGCAGTAACCAAGGTAGAGCTGATGTTGAACCCTGGCTTTTCCCAGGGGAACGCGGGTTTGGAGTAACATAGGCAAGCGCTGTTTTCGTCATCGGACTTGTTTTGATGAGTACTTATGTGAGCAGTAACCAAGGTAGAGCTGATGCTGAACCCTGGCTATTCATAGGGGAACTCGGGTTTCGTGCAACATACGCAAACGCTGTTTTCGTCATCGGACTTGTCTTGATGAGTACTTGAGTGAGCAGTAACCAATATAGAGCTGATGCTGAACCCTGGCTATTCCTAAGGGAACTCGGGTTTCGTGCAACATAGTCAAACGCTGTTTTCGTCATCGGACTTGTATTGATGAGTACTTGAGTGAGCAGTAACCAAGGTAGAGCTGATGCTGAACCCTGGCTTTTCCCAGCGGAACGCGGGTTTGGAGTAACATAGGCAAGCGCTGTTTTCCTCATCGGACTTGTCTTGATGAGTATTTGTGTGAGCAGTAACCAAGATAGAGCTGATGCTGAACCCTGGCTATTCATAGGGGAACTCGGGTTTCGTGCAACATACGCAAACGCTGTTTTCGTCATCGGACTTGTCTTGATGAGTACTTGAGTGAGCAGTAACCAATATAGAGCTGATGCTGAACCCTGGCTATTCCTAAGGGAACTCGGGTTTCGTGCAACATAGTCAAACGCTGTTTTCGTCATCGGACTTGTCTTGATGAGTACTTGAGTGAGCAGTAACCAAGGTAGAGCTGATGTTGAACCCTGGCTTTTCCCAGGGGAACGCGGGTTTGGAGTAACATAGGCAAGCGCTGTTTTCGTCATCGGACTTGTTTTGATGAGTACTTATGTGAGCAGTAACCAAGGTAGAGCTGATGCTGAACCCTGGCTATTCCTAAGGGAACTCGGGTTTCGTGCAACATAGGCAAACGCTGTTTTCGTCATCGGACTTGTATTGATGAGTACTGGTGTGAGCAGTAACAAAGGTAGAGCTGATGCTGAACCCTGGCTATTCCTAGGGGAACTAAGGTTTTGTGCAACATAGGCAAACGCTGTTTTCGTCATCGGACTTGTATTGATGAGTACTTGTGTGAGCAGTAACCGAGGTAGAGCTAATGCTGAACCCTGGCTTTTCCCAGGGGAACGCGGGTTTGGAGTAACATAGGCAAGCGCTGTTTTCGTCATCGGACTTGTCTTGATGAGTACTTGTGTGAGCAGTAACCAAGGTAGAGCTGATGCTGAACCCTGGCTATTCCTAGGGGAACTCGGGTTTTGTGCAACATAGGCAAACGCTGTTTTCGTCATCGGACTTGTATTGATGAATACTTGAGTGAGCAGTAACCAAGGTAGAGCTAATGCTGAACCCTGGCTTTTCCCAGGGGAACGCGGGTTTGGAGTAACATAGGCAAGCGCAGTTTTCGTCATCGGACTTGTCTTGATGAGTATTTGTGTGAGCAGTAAACAACATAGAGCTGATGCTGAACTCTGGCTATTCATAGGGGAACTCGGGTTTCGTGCAACATACGCAAACGCTATTTTCGTCATCGGACTTGTCTTGATGAGTACTTGAGCGAGCAGTAACCAAGGTAGAGCTGATGCCGAACCCTGGCTATTCCTAAGCGAACTTGGGTTTCGTGCAACATAGGCAAACGCTGTTTTCGTAATCGGACTTGTCTTGATGAGTACTTGTGTGAGCAGTAACCAAGGTAGAGCTGATGCTGAACCCTGACTATTCCTAGGGGAACTCGGGTTTCGTGCAACATACGCAAACGCTATTTTCGTCATCGGACTTGTCTTGATGAGTACTTGAGTGAGCAGTAACCAAGGTAGAGCTGATGCCGAACCCTGGCTATTCCTAAGGGAACTCGGGTTTCGTGCAACATAGGCAAACGCTGTTTTCGTAATCGGACTTGTCTTGATGAGTACTGGTAAAGCTGATGTTGAACCCTTGCTGTACCTAGGGGAACATAGGTTTGGTGCAACATAGACAAACCCGGTTTTCGTTATAGGCCCTGCCTTAATGAGGACTTGGGTGCGCAGTACCCAAGCCAGCGCTGTAGCTGAGACCTGGTGGTACCTAGGGGAACTCAGGTTCGGTGCAATATAAATAAACGCTGTTTTCTGTTCATAGTATTTTTCGTGTGATAAATCTTAGACTTGTCTTTATGACTGGCACTTGGTTGAGTTGAGTAGTACCATAGAATCTGTCAAACTATTTCTGTTGATTGTTGTGAATTCTATAAAGATAGTTTGAAACAGAAATACTTTTCTGGTGGCAATCAAGCATACAGCCCGTCTGATAGTAAGTAGTTACCGCAGTCTATGGACGCTAGGAACTCCAGTATTATTTTTATTCCCTGTGTTACTATTAGTGAAATCGACTGTACTTAATTTTGATATTCAAATAGATATACACACGTATTTTTTTTATACATAAATAAAGTGTTTCATGTATGGCAAATTAATAAATTTGTTCTAACTACTTGATGTTAATTTTCACTTCTGGTAGGATTTTTGTTTAGTTAATATTATGTTTTTATGCCTAACTTGACATTGCAAGAAATATTTCTATATTATAATACACTGAAACCAGAGTTGCCCTAGGTACCAGTCATGTGTAAAAATATGGGTGCGTACAACTTATCAAAAATATGTCCCATAGCACTTTATGTCGGCGGAATAAGGTCTCGGTACATATTTTTGAGCGGATAAAATCGATACGTATTTTTGCACTTGACTGTACCACCAGGGGTCAGCTACAGCGCTGTCTTGGCTACTGCGCACCCAAGTCCTCGTCAAGACAAGTCCGATGACGAAAACAGCGTTTGCCTGTGTTACACTAAACCCGAGTTCCCATAGGTGCAGCCAGGGTTCAGCATCAGCTGGACTTTGGGTACTGCTCACTCGAGTACACATCAAGAAAAGTCCGATGATGAAAACAGCGTTTGCCTGGGTTACACTAAACCCGAGTTCCCCTAGGTGCAGCCAGGGTTCAGCATCAGCTGGACTTTGGGTACTGCTCACTTGAGTACTCATCAAGACAAGTCCGATGACGAAAACAGCGTTTGCCTGTGTTACACTAAACCAGAGTTCCCCTAGGTGCAGCCAGGGTTCAGCATCAGCTGGACTTTGGGTACTGCTCACTCGAGTACTCATCAAGAGAAGTCCGATGACGAAAACAGCGTTTGCCTGTGTTACACTAAACCCGAGTTCCCCTAGGTTCAGACAGGGTTCAGCATCAACTGGACTTCGGGTACTGCTTACTCGAGTACTCATCAAGACAAGTCTGATGACGAAAACAGCGTTTGCCTGTGTTACACTAAACCCGAGTTCCCCTAGGTGCAGCCAGGGTTCAGCATTAGCTGGACTTTGGGTACTGCTCACTCGAGTACTCATCAAGACAAGTCCGATGACGAAAACAGCGTTTGCCTGGGTTACACTAAACCCGAGTTCCCCTAGGTGCAGCCAGGGTTCAGCATCAGTTGGACTTTGGGTACTGCTCACTCGAGTACTCATCAAGACAAGTCCGATGACGAAAACAGCGTTTGCCTGTGTTACACTAAACCCGAGTTCCCCTAGGTGCAGCCAGGGTTCAGCATCAACTGGACTTCGGGTACTGCTTACTCGAGTACTCATCAAGACAAGTCCGATGACGAAAACAGCGTTTGCCTGTGTTACACTAAACCCGAGTTCCCCTAGGTGCAGCCAGGGTTCAGTATTAGCTGGACTTTGGGTACTGCTCACTCGAGTACTCATCAAGACAAGTCCGATGACGAAAACAGCGTTTGCCTGGGTTACACTAAACCCGAGTTCCCCTAGGTGCAGCTAGGGTTCAGCATCAGTTGGACTTTGGGTACTGCTCACTCGAGTACTCATCAAGATAAGTCCGATGACGAAAACAGCGTTTGCCTGTGTTACACTAAACCAGAGTTCCCCTAGGTGCAGCCAGGGTTCAGCATCAGCTGGACTTTGGGTACTGCTCACTCGAGTACTCATCAAGAGAAGTCCGATGACGAAAACAGCGTTTGCCTGGGTTACACTAAACCCGAGTTCCCCTAGGTGCAGCCAGGGTTCAGCATCAGCTGGAATTCGGGTACTGCTCACTCGAGTACTCATCAAGACAAGTCCGATGACGAAAACAGCGTTTGCCTGTGTTACACTAAACCCGAGTTCCCCTAGGTGCAGCCAGGGTTCAGCATCAACTGGACTTCGGGTACTGCTTACTCGAGTACTCATCAAGACAAGTCCGATGACGAAAACAGCGTTTGCCTGTGTTACACTAAACCCGAGTTCCCATAGGTGCAGCCAGGGTTCAGCATCAGCTGGACTTTGGGTACTGCTCACTCGAGTACTCATCAAGAAAAGTCCGATGACGAAAACAGCGTTTGCCTGTGTTACACTAAACCCGAGTTCCCCTAGGTGCAGCCAGGGTTCAGCATCAGCTGGACTTCGGGTACTGCTCACTCGAGTACTCATCTAGACAAGTCCGATGACGAAAATAGCGTTTGCCTATCATAACTATAAGTATTTAGTTGGTATTTATTTGGTATTGAAAATTGAACCTTATTTTATCTACAGCCGTTTCCATCAAACAGAAACGCGCAAATATCACACACAGTGCCGCCGCGCCGTAGGTAACGATCGTATGTTATTTCGTTCGGAGTAATGTGTGCTTTATGAGCGAGGTACATGATTTAAACTCGCACGATATGCTCTATAAGGGAAAGCAAATAAAACCCAATATAAGGCTCACCCTTATGGCGTTAGGCTGAGCCGATGATAAGGGTTTTGAAAGGGTATTGGGCTATTTTAGGTAAGCGCTTTCGTTAGGGCTTTAAAAGCAAAATGAAAGGGTATCGCGTCAAAAGGGTAGGGTAAGTTAAGCCTAACGAAATACCCATACAAAACCCCGTATAAGGGATAGCGGGCCGGTCCCTGGTCCAGAGCTAAATTACCATCCCCTTGTTCTCCAAACGAGGTATCAAAATGAACACAAATACAAAAGGTAACTTAATTTTCAACCGTAAGACGGAAGGTTGGAGTTCATTTTATGTTGTATTTGAGGTATTCCAACTGGTTTTGTAAAGGAAGAGTTACATTTTACGTCTAGTATAAACGTGAATTCGTGGTTTGTAACAATTAGCGACGTCACCACAGAACTAATCTGTGGACGTCACTAACCACGGCTGAATATTTTCTAAGAAGTGATAAATCTATCGGAAACGTTCTCTGAATTTTCCGGAAATGTTCTCTGGGAGCTAAATCGACACAAACTCGAAAAATACCTATATTAATATTAGTAGTAAAACTTAGTAGTAGTATAATTAGTAGTCAAACAAATACCATTGAATCTTGAACGCAAATACCTAATTTGCAGGGTAATATAAAATAAATATTAGTAATAATAACTCCACAGCCGAATTCGGCCACGACGACTGCAGTCAGCTCCGGTGTTGTCACTGCTGATGTGAATTAATTAGTATTTGAAAGTAAAGGATGTAAGTAAAGAATTTATAAATGCACGAATTTTTGCTAGTCAGTGGTTTTGTAGATTTTGCATTTCATTATAAGTATATTTTAGGGTGATTCCGAATGACAGAAATGCTCGGGTAATTTTGAAAGGGGAATCTTGATATGATGGAAATAATGGTGATTTTTAAGCGACTTTCGAAATTAGACGAGTTTCATAATTACCCTAATATACCCTACATACTAATGTTTTAACCCTTAAATGCATGATTTTTTCTTTTAACTAGAAATTAATAATGTGATAGACAATGGTTTTCTGACTCTAGGAAAAATAATAAAAAAATATTTAACATCGATTTTAACACTAAATCAGTGTTAGAAGTAAAATAGGCTAAATCTTACTTATATAAATATATAATTACTAGTAAAATTTATAAGAAAACTTTTACTACTATTAAAAAGGTACACTATTTGAGAAACCCCTATGATAAAATGATTAAACATAAAATAGTTACTAACTCTGAAAAAATCTGCCTGAATCATGTACTAAAAATCACCATCATCCAGTTTTTTCACACTTTTCCGCCATTTTTTCTTAAATGGTTGGAAATAATGTTTTTATTTAGTAATTGAGATGTAGGATCTAAGAAAAATAAATAAAAAAGTCCAGCTTATATTTTGGCTATAAACTAGCCAAAATATACATACATACATACAAAATATACAAAATATACATACATTGTAGCCAAATGGCAACAATATGCATTTAAGGGTTAAATGGGAAAGTGTGTGTCTGTTTGTGAGTCCGTCTCTTACGGAAAAACGGAGCGACCACGTATTGACGTGATTTTTTAAGTGGAGATGGAGATACATACTTGAAGAGATGGAGAGTGACATAGTAGGCTACTTTCTGACACCGAGAAACCGTCCTACCTTTGTTTTAAAGTATAAACCAACTTGGCAAATCAATTTAACTTCTGATTAGCAGAAACGTCTGCAATCGATGCCACTAGGCTTAGAATAAATTTAAAAGTGGAAAATGTCTGCCTTGGGTGAGACTTGAACTCACGGCCTCTGGATCAATATTCCAGCGCTCTGCCAACTGAGCCCGTGCCGTGCAGAGGCCGTGAGTTCAAGTCTCACCCAAGGCAGACATTTTCCACTTTTAAATTTGGCAAATCAAATTTTCAGCATTTACGTACACATGGGCTCTCATTAATGTTGTTTGCGCAATGATGTTTGGAGAAGGTAATCTGACGTAAGAGTAACGGAATCAAATTAATAAGCTGTATTAATTGCATTTACTAGTAGACGGGAGGGTTATAGGTGAGGGTTAAACGGTTGGGCGTGGGGAATTGAAGGTTGCTTCTAAATAAACGGGCTTTACCTGACAAAAATATGTTTATATAATATATTAGTATTATGTAAAACATATTGATGCATTATAAAAAAATATAAGTTTAACAAATATATTACAGATAGGGAAATAAACAGTTTTTTTCGTCTCCTGAAAAGTAGCTTTAACAATACATAGCAATTTTTTAATGCGCACCGACGATATTATATTTCCTTCTATTCTTATGTAGAAGTACATCATTTTGTAGGCATAATACTATTTTGCATCGTGTTTTCACGAAAACGCAAGAAAAGTTAACACTATGTTCACTCCTCCCCCCCCCCCTTTTCAGAAAAGAAAAATCCCCTTTCCAAATGGTATCGTGAATAATTAATTGGTCCTTGTATCTAATCATTCATCAAAATCCAGAAGCTTCGATTCTACGATAGAACACACGATAGGAACATGCTAAAATCAAAACTCATCTTATTGCAATCGGGACAAAACACAAACTACAATACTCCCGGAACATTAAACAATCGAGCATCAACGTGCCTGTCACAAAGTACGATTCGCGACGTACTTCATCGTCTTATCTTGTCATTTGAAAACCATTCCTATATCTTCCGAACTTAGGACTGAATTCGCGTGTAGCCTGCTCCACGAATCAGGACAACGAACGAATCGGAACTTTATATATTGAGAATATGTTTCAATTTCTTAATTAAATTTAGCTTTAGCGTTTTATACGGACGTCAAAACGCCGTTAATCTATACAAAATGTATGTTACTTAAGACTTTTTTATTTCGTGTTTTAAATCAGAACTTTAATTAAACGATCTCGTTTCGATACCCTTTTAATTTGGGATTGAATCTCAGTTGTATCGTTCCGAGTCATTTGAATCTTTGCGAAGCGGCTGTAGTCTCGGTGTGATTAATAGAAGCTCGAATCCGATTGTGATTGCAAATGGGAGTTTTGTACCTACTTGAGATAAGGTTTATGTTATACACCCTGTTTATTATTGAATTCCGTTAACTTTAAGGGAAGATTCTTTAGTTCAAATACAATCAATTTCTCTAAGAAACTAGCCTCTTAACTCTTACTACTTATATAAACTCTAACTAATTATTAAAAAAAAAAATACTGAACACGTGTGTGGCATCCCTTCCACTTCCTAATGTTATTTTTTTTTATATGTGCTGTCAAACACTTGACAATGACTATAATGTTATAATTAAGGTCCTCTCACACTAATTAATCTATTTATTATGTATAGAAAGAAAAAAAAATTTTCGAATTTAACAAAAAGCGATATAAAGGGTGATTCCCGATGATGAACCTGACTGCTTGCCGAATTTAACGGAAAACAAAAAAAAACACGGTGTAGAATTTAAACCAAGATAATATTATTAGCAGCTGAAAGAAAGACATTCTGGGGAAAAGCTCATTCCCACAATGTCTTTCTCACATCACACACATCATAAGATTGATGTGATTGACAGGGTAGCTCGTGGCCTCAATTTAATAAGGCAACTTATGAAATGATATACGATAATTTTAATTAATTATGTCATTTAAAATCTATTAAATCAGGCATAAGTGTAGGTCTGTAGGTACCCTTACAAAACATCCAATCAAGTTTTACACAGACCCAACAACATACTTCAAATCTCAAAAACAGAAAACCTCCTAGTTCGTAAATGATTAAAATATGCGGCTATATTTTTCACGTTTTGTCAAATGGGTACTCAGAGTCATTATTATTTTTAAATATACTGTACAAAGTATGCGAAATAGGTGTTGCTATCTCAGGAGACAATAAAATTGTCACCATGGTGACTATTAGCTATCTGATTTTTGAACCAATAACACTATTAAAATATCTCACTGTGGATGAACTTGCAAATGGTAGAATGGAAGATAAACCGCGAAAAGAAAAGGTACCTCCATTAATTATATCGATTGGCTTAACAAGAACCATAACCATACCTTACGTATACGCGGATAGTCATAAAACGTAATACACAAGCCCTGATCAGGATTCCTCTCACAATGACAATTTAAAGTAACCATTAACGAAATGGTTCAGGGACCCGCGAATATAGACGTCGTTCATAATAATCGCTCGCACGGAAATATTGTAATGGGCCCCCAAAGTTTAAGGGGTATTGCCATGAGAAGGATTTGGGGGCTTAAGGGCGACATGCAAGGTTTTGGGAAGTAGTGAAAGGTGATATTTTTATATGGTTTTTATTTGGTTAATAGAAATATTTGTAATCGCAGTGATACGGCTATTACTTTGAGGAACAGTATGAAGTAACACAATAACAATAGAGTTCATTGAAAAAGAAACTCAATTGTTTAAATAATCAGAAATCAGAAAAATTAAATCATATTGGCATGCATTCCAGACTCCTCTCTTTCCGAAAAAACTCTTAGGCATTTACAAGTTTTATTATTGAGTTATTGAAACTATGAAGATCAGATTGTGAAGAAATAATTATTAGCTTATGTAGCTTATGTAGGATAAACTGTGTTAGTAGTCCTAAGCACAGTCATACATTTTAAGTAACTATGAGAGGTAGAAAGTTGTCTGGATAAAAACGCAGAAAAGTTGAGGGCTACTAAACTATTGGAATGGTGGGTAAATATGGAAATGCTTGGCAACATACAGCGGCACGGATTCTTATTCTGAGCATTCATCAAAAGACTCCTAATTTTATATCTGATCACCCAAGTTTAGCATGTATTGTAAATAAAAAATCTAATTTTGCATTAATCCTAAAAATTCATAAAAAACCAAAATCACCACAGACGTGACCCAGAAACCTTTAACTAAACACCCCGAAAAAAAAACACTGCCGTTCTCTTATAATCGCATCCCTTTATTTGCCAACCTTTTATTTATGCTAAAATAATGCTTTTTAAGACAAAAAAGCGTGTTTGTGTGAAAATGCTCTCCCATTACAGTGTGTAAGCATTTTAAGCCTTTAATACTGTGGATCCGTGCGCTTACAGCGCAATTTTATTTGGCGAAAACTTGTCATAATACGTGAGAGAAATATGGTTTTTGGAATTTTTATTCGTATTTTTTACCGCTGATAAGAGGAAAAAATACCTTAAACGGTGTCCTGCCGTTTCGTCAAAAAACGTTTCGTCAAATTTCATTTCCCAATAATCATTTCGCAATAATTTCATTTCCCAAAGTATTGTTTGGCAAAGGTATGTTTCGCAATGATTTTGTTTGGTCAAATTATCATTTGGCACAATTTTACTTAGTCAAATTTTATTTAGTCAAAACTTTATTTCGCAAACGTTTTTAATGGCAAAACTTATATCCCAAAAACATGTTTGGTCAAAATTTCACATCGCAAATTTCGAAAATATTTAGGCATTTTCATTTCTACGGGATTAATTTAATTTACCGAAGATTTTTTTGCCAAATTTAACTTAAAATTGTCAAATGATAATTTCAGTTTTATTCCCAAGGCTTCAGTTGGACACGAAAAGTTTGCTCGACTTTTTTTTTGTCAAATTAATATTACTGGACAAAATTATTTTGTCAACTATTTTTTTGTCAAAAAATGTTTCTACAAATTACACCATGCAAAACCACGTTTGACAATAAATATTACAAGGCATAAATGTAATGTAATAAGTTTATTAGTATTGTAACAGAAAACTCGTGTGTGACAGGGTCAGTTTAGGTGCGACGACGAGCGAAGCGAGGAGGAGCGTGTTAGGTTGACAGTGAGCAAATGGCGTTTTAAAGTAATTAAAAATTAATAGAACATAATGGTCTTGAAAACATAAGGTTTCTTATTAATAGAATGTATCCGGACATCTAAGTGAAATTGTCATCCTTGACATTTGCAGCAGGAGGAAAAAAAGTAGGTACGACATACCTACACATTATTTCACACAAATCTTGGACACATAGTATAAAATCAACAAACAAATTTCCAGTGCACCATTTAATTACAATATATTGGGAAATGGAAATTTTGCCTAACAATACCTTTGACTAAATAATATTCGGTAAAATGAAATTTGACCAAGTAAATATTTTGGGAAACAAATACTTGCCAAAAAAAGTTTTGCTAAATGTCAATTTGCGATAAGTTGTTTTGCCAAACGTTTATTTGGGAAATGATAATTTGGGAATAATAGTTTGGGATGTGAAACTTTGGGAAACGTTTTTTGGCGAATCGTCAGTAAACCACCTTAAACATCATATTTTTGTTACATTATTTCATATAGGGCGGTTGACATAAAATGCAATATTTATTCAATAGGTAATACACCTATAGAAAGCTGAAATGGGACTGCCGCAAGACGGGCGAGGATCTGGCAGACCCAGGCGGCGATGGCGGGATGATCTAGTTGCATATCTTAGCGACTGGCCAGAGATTGCTCAAGACCGTGACGGATAGAGATCCAGGGGGGAGGCCTTTGCTTTGCCCCATGCGCAAATAGACCACGTGACCCCCCCCCCCCACCCGGGCACGAAGCTGGATCCGCGCTTGACTTTGCCTAGCAGTGGGACACCATGTAGGCTATACAAATAGTGACCAACGTCACTAAAGTCTCCGGTTGCCTGAGCACAGCTAAAATCTAACGAGCCTCCACGGCGGCAAATGTAGACTATTTTCTAGAAATAATTTAATTTGTTATAACAGTAATTTTCTGTTGGCTTTGTCCACAAAGATATATTTTTAAGGACGTACTCTAAAATGAAGCTGGTGCTGCATACAATTAGGAAATTATGTTTATCTCAGTTTTTATTGCATCCTAATGAAATAAAAAGGTACAGCCAGCTATAAATAATCAATGTTTTTAAAACGCAAAACAATAGTAAATCTAAATGGAATCAAATAAATGTATACAACATTTCATTTTTACTCATGCGTTCAAATTTATTTGCAAAATTCTTTACCTATCAGCCTTTATAATTATGTAAATATTTTCAAATCTCAAATTTAATTATTTTCACGGCATCCAAAACTACTCTTTCGCGAAGCAAACATCTTCCGGCAATTTCCCCTAAACAGGCATGTTTGTTAACAAACAAATATAACATAACCAAATAAGGAAGGCCCCCCTCTTTCCCCCCTCTCACCGAAATTCTCACCGAAGCGGGGAAATGAAGCGTAATTCATGGATCTAAACTTAATGGTCGCCGAATTTATGGTCGAATCTAATATTCCATTATAACGAAAACTGGTTTTCAACGACCAAGATGGAGGGATACTTTTGGGCGAGTAATTTGTGAGGGGCTGCAGGTCTGAGGTGATGGTTGTTAGTTCACTTGTAAGCTTACATTAAGGTGTTGTGAATGACTTCGTGCTGTGGCAGTGTTGGCAGACTCTTGTATATGACTCGATTATTATTTAATACTTCATAAATCATAGATAAGAGTTATTTTCTTTAACCCTTAAATGCATGGTGATGTATATATGCATCATATATTTGATGACCCGTGGCTCGATATGTAGCTATCCAAAATCGCATTTATTGCTCAATTATTATTTATTATTATTTAATATAAAATTAAATAAATTAAATAATATAATGATTTACTATTTATTATTTAAGGATTAAGATGAAATGGCGGAAAAGTGTGAAAAAACCGGACGATGGCGATTTTTAGTATGTGATTTAGGCTGATTTTTTCGGAGTTAGTAATTAGTTTATGTTTAAACATTTTATCATAAAGGTTTCACAAATAGTGTACCTTTTTAATACTAGTATTTTTTTTTAATAAAACTTACCAATTACGATATATTTATGTCAATAAGATTTGGCCTATTTAACTTCTAACACTGATTTAGTATAAAAATCGATCTTATATAATTTTCTTTATTATTTTTCCCAGCGTCAGAAAACCATTGTCTATCACATATATATGAATATCTCGTTAAAAGAAAAAATCATGCATTTAAGGGTTAATCGTAAGACCAGAATCGCTCGCTCACCCGCAGGCGAAATTGGGTTTTAGACCAATATGTATATCCCATCAAAAACAAAACTTGTAAAAACACCAAGTCTTCGCAACTCAGTTCTTCTGGCGTAAAAAGAGTTGAGATCCCTGTAATACCACACACACACACACACACACACAATGTATCTCACAAGTTATCATATTACTTACACCGATGACAAAATTGTTTCATGCGATTGCCAAGTTAGTCCATTTTCTTTAAAACATGAAATATTTTTCATATTGATATGATCGCTATGAGTAATATGTTATTAGGTTAGCTATAGGTAAACTACGTATTAACTTGTGGCAGAGGGTCCTTTAAGTAGGGACTGAATAAATTAACCGACTTGGTATTACAGGGATCTCAACTCTTTTTACGCCAGAAGAACTGAGTTGCGAAGACTTGGTGTTTTTTTTTTGATGGGATCTCATTTCTTTTTGTAGACTCTCTGTAGATAGTCCAACTTTTTTCCTTCTTTCCTATTTATAAGCTTAATATACATTATACATTTGAACCTCCTCATACACGCCCTAATAGGTATATGGCTCTGGGGCTGATAGGGGATATCGTGTTCATGTACCTACGACATAACGGAGTCAGAAACCCGACTTTAAATAAGAACGTGAGCGTAGCAAACGCGAAATTTTGACTAAGTATGTAAGTGAAAAATGCATTCTGTTCACCATTTGCACTTATTTCTTTATGTCCAACAAATAAAAGACATTTGGCGGAACCAGTAAACGCGAGCGAAGCGAGCGTGAATTTTTTTCCTGTTATTGACTCAATTTATCAAGACTCAACCCGCAAGTGGAGAGGAAGGGGGAGATTATATAAAAGCCCTTGGCTTTCATAGGCCAAATATACTTATAGGTCCAGTAACTCTGTCAGCATGCCCATTTCGGTGTTTTTTTTTTCAGTAGGTCACTTCGGTTCCCTAGTGTGCTCCACGCTTACGCTCCTTTGACTCTCTGAGACGTTTTGCGCCTTTGGCGGCTTTAGCTTTATGGAGAACTCCACTTCGGACTGTATTTTAACTATTTGGATTACGACGTAACTTTGTAACTACGTAACTTTATTTGATGTAAGGCAACCCCTCATAATTGATACAATTTCAATAGAATAGGTATTGTCTTTCAAAGGTTTGTCAATGACTAAAACCTTAGCAGCAGCAAGCGTCTTATGAATGTTGTACACTGCGACATTTTTTTACATCGTTCCACAATCACTTCAATATCTGAATTAATTCCTGACACCTCTCGCTATTTTGGAATATGTACGCGCCCACGCAATCTAAGTAATACTTTTATTTGATTTTTTTTTTCACATGTAGCTGTACGATTTTGGTCGCCTAGAGCGGTCGCTCTACTCGCTCTACGCTTAATCAGCTACACATTCTTTCACCTTATACCATTGCAAATTAGTTGAAAAAAAATGTACACATATTTATAATTTCGACTGTACCTACTATTATCATCATCATCATTGGCCACGACATCTTAGCAGATGATTGTTGCAGTGATTTTATTGTGTGGTGCCGGTACATCGTCTTTGGTGGCTTAGTAGTCCGATGGCAGCCCGACACCTTTTGCCACATCTGTCACAGGTGAAACGCGAGTCAAGAGGAGGAGGAGCTCTAGAATGGAGCCTTTTCTGCTTAAGGTTGTCGAGCCAGGCTTTGTCGTGCTCCATCACCCCGTCGGATAAGTCACGGCGCCATTCAGGCCACCTACTATTAACGACTTAACGAAACATACAAGTTTTTTTCACATTTGAACATAATATTTAGGTACGTATTATTTAATTGTATTTTACAACACACTGATTTATTCACTGTAATTACTGCACATGTAATGTAACCTTGCAATCCTATATATTGATATGGGATTACAAAGTTAGTTATGCGGTTGGTGATGTAGGAAAACTAGCTGATTGTTAGAAAATTTCGTTTACACAGATATGTATTCCCAAACAGGGTAGGCAGAGCACACGAAACTACATTTTTCAGTGCCACCGTTGGCAAATTATTAAAGGGTTGTCAGCCTATTCGCACAGACCACAATGGAATCCATATCCCATAGTTCACTTCTACGACTTCCATGTGAGGAAATGGGGTTGTGAGATTTTTAACCCATCACCACACCGGGCATCTGTATAAATTTATTATTTTACATAGACAGGTACACTGATTTAGGTACTCACTGCAAATAAACTGCAAATATAACTTGGTAATCCCATATATTGATATGAGATTACAAAGTTATTTATGCAGTTGATGTATCTAAAAACCAGGAATGAAATTGCAACATTTATTAATTTTTGTGTGATCTATATACTAAACACTTACTGTATTCTAAATTTGAAGCTTCCAAGTGTACTAGAAGTGTCTTATTATCATTGATGATCGTGTGTCAGTCAGCCAGTGAGTGACAAAACTAAGAAACTTTGGCTAGTAATTATTCCTAAAGTATTGGTTCAAATTTAATGACATTTGGAATATACCGTGTTTATATAATGACTACTTGGGTGCTGAAAATTGAGGCTTCTAGTTTTATCCAGAACGGAGTAACAGGGGGTTGAAAATGGTCTGAAATGCTTCGAGAAAAGGATGGTACGGCCGTGCCTCTTTTTGCTCGACTTGGCGGGGGCACTGCCGTGCCCCCAGATTACGTATATCTTTATTGCACTAAAGACAACATCTTAAATTACAAAAGGGAGGACTTAATGCTTTAAATCATTATCTACGAGTCAACTTCGAGAGAAAACTAATCTAATACGAAGAAAAGGCACAAAATACATAATTATAGGTACCAGTATAAACATGCCTCTCAGCCGTCTCTTAGAACTAAAACAAAATAGTTTTTTGTTTAAATTAAAACATAATTACATGTTGTGAGCTACTTCACATCTAGAGATATTATTTAAATGTGCAAAAATAAATATCTCAACTTATTAAGTGTCACTCATCCCTCGATCTGTATTACTAAGCCGTGTGTTGCTACACTACTCGTGCTATAAATCATATTTTACTAAACATGGTGTTTACTGTTTATGGCATTTTCAATATCTCAATCTATAAAGCGAGCGGCTTTGACATTCGTGTGAGGGTAAACATCGTTGGCATTGTTTTGGATCTTATATTAATTCTGTATCGTTTGATGTACAAACTAAACAATATTAATACGCTCATCAAATATAAGGTAATATTGAAATTTTGAAGCGTAATAAATATACATCGGGGTTTTGGGAGCGGGAATGATTTACACTAGCCCAAAAATTGTGAAAACGATAAAAGATAAACATTACTTTCACATTTATAGGTACATTTGGAGCCAGTTACATAGTTAAATATATATTTCAGTAATTCAAATGACTATAAACAGAGTTACAAATACACGAATTTATTCCCGCTCCCAAAACCCCGATGTATGGTTACTATTACTACAAGAGCAAGGCAAGGAGTACCATTTTATAACTTTTGGCGTTGAAACTCTAGGTTCATGAGGTCCAAGTTTTTGTGGTCAAGCGGGAACAAGTTTTTCACGGAAATCACGAATCATCTGATTGACGTCATGATGACAGTGATGACCGAAGAGCTAGCAACTTCCTTGCACAACGTATCAGCATATCGATAAAGCGACGATCTTGAAAACAATGCCTCGGCTATTTTACTACCTTGGTATACTAAATTTATAACATTTAATGCTACTTTTAGGTACTTATATTATTTTACCACTTCAGTCTGATAATAATAGTTCTGCTGACTTACCTGAAAAAAAGAAAAAAATATGTTAAGTAATTTGAATTTCATTATTTATATAAAAAGTACCCACACCGAACTCAAAAAAATAAAAATAAACAATGCGTTGCTTTGATGTTGAACCAGCTACATAATTGTTAAATATTTAAATGAAAAGGGCACAAATAAGTACTGTTTCTTTTATGTATCTTTAAAATACCCTGTACCCTACCCTACCCTACCCTGTTCCCTGTACTTTATTCATCAGAACGACCAAATATTTACAAACGAAAGAAAGAGCATTTTAATATCACACCATTTCCACAGAATTACAAATTAAATTCTCCCGAAAAATCTCACCCTCAATAAAGCCAGAAGTCTTAGAAAGATATATTCATTCCCTCAAAAGACTTATTTTTTCATCAAAAGAAAACCTTCAGAATGATCTATCCATTATAATTAGTTGGTAACATGAATGCGTTGAATTGAAACGAACGAGTCATCCTAAACCGAGTCCCTATTCCTGATGTTTTTGGATGATTCAATATTTTTTGAAACCAGAGGCGCGAGGCATAACGGCATTTTAGCAAATTAAGTTGACAGTGCATCTCACCCAATAATAGAAATCTTAGTATGAAGGAGACGTATTGCATTGCAAGTAGGGTTAATGACTCGTATTAGAAGTATTAATCTCATGGACTCCAAACTATCACGTGTCGTTTTATAGTCCACATCGGATATTTCATTCCGTATTGTAAGTCATTCTTCAAGTCATTCTTTATAAATCAAGATGTTCCCCTCACACATCTATTTTTGGTCCTACTAGTATGTATATCAGGATTTTGGAAAAACGTTTTTCAGGCATTTTGGAAACCGCAGCGCCATGAAATAAGTTGTGCAGAGCTGCAGCCCGCAGTCAGTTCCCATTGTTGCTACTGTTGATTATGGACCGTATTTTTTGAGCAAGTTGAGGATCATAATATTTACGCCAATGATAATGAATTGAATACGATATTTAATATATATGCATGCGTTGATTCACAAACCCTCGCCTCGACTCTTTTCCTATCTATTCTATCGTTTGGAATAGCCACCGAAAGCCGCCACACTGAAATGACTCGTCACGGTGAGAATTTTTTATCAGCAACCCATTTACCACAGTGTCCATGATAATTTAGAGTTCATTTTAGAGTTGGCCTGGCAGGATATTTAGATGATTTAATTAAATTAAATGCGAAGAATTTGTGAGTTTTTTACGATAGATTTTAAATAAGCTCTGAATGGTGATCAGTAGTTTATATAAATCCAATTCCCCTCAACGCGATGATTCACAATTTATTACACTGCATCCAGAAAAGTCTCGAATTCTGTACACTCGTTTTATTTATCGTCGTCTGTTACATAGCGTCTACTTTAAACAGTCCAATAATGGCTGGATGAGTAATTAATGCCCATTGAATTAACTTCGAAATTGAAGCTTTGACGGAAATACCAATTTATCCTTAATTTTAGCTTTCCAATTCCATTTGAAGCAAATTATGCTGTGAGTGAATTAAATTCTGTATTTACTCATTTCTGTAGGCGGATTTATGATAAAACATGATTAAAAACAATATATTTACATGTATGTCAGTTAATCCTGATGTTTTATTAGCGAGTTGAGAGCAAACTTTGTGATTGTACTCGGATGACCAATTGATACCATTTTTATTTACGAATCAGATCCACTATTTCTGCAAGACACAAATTGGCCACTTCAAATTCCGACCAGGGTGTGTAGTTAATATTGTTAAAAGTTTACGAAATGTTGATGTCAATGAAGAACGATATACAGATAACTATTTACGCTAACCTAGGAGACTCTGGCCACTATTTCACCAACTATACCCGGAAACACGATTGCAGCAAATGTCCCATCATTGTTGCCCACGTAAGGCCCTGATCCATTAAAATCCCTATGTTGGTGTTGATCGTCTAAATTGGAATGATCGTTCCCCGTTTAGAGCTCAGCATCATTGCCAACGCAAACGAGTCCAAACGTTCTTTAGAACCACTATTAAATCTCTTCTGCACAGTATGGTCGTCACGGGTCAACAGTTGGACTGGATGGACTGAGGAATCGACTACGTAGGGTGTTGGAATAGAGGCAACTCTCAATGCGGGCGAGTAGACGTCCTTTGACAAAGCAATTGCGGGAATTAAGCTGGTGAAGGTTGGCAGAGCTATTGGAAAGTTTTTTAAGCTGGGCGATTCAAGTATGAAGCTCGATTTCGGGAAAGATTGTAGAATCAATACTTACTGTGTTTGAGAATTATATATAGGTTTTGATTCGATAGTACATGAAGACATAATAAATGACATAATGTAAGATAATAATATTCTTAATGTGTGGGTTCCCAACGAAAAAAAAAAGGATTTTAAAGTGGAAATTATACTTTCAGCAGATAACATCCACCTACCAGGACGAATGAGTGGCGACCTGTTATTACGTCATTTAAGTGTACGTAAAATATGTTTGTTGGATATGTTTATTTTTTCTTCCATATTAAATAGTTCTCAACTCACTTGACTGTCAATAGCTCAACAGTTCGCATGTTTTAATAATAGCCAATTTCGCTTTGACCCGTATTCCCTCGAGACCTCGAACTTCACTCTACAACCCGCACGAGAAGATCCCCAAATTTTACCGTTCAAAACCAAAATCCTCCAAAAAGTGGCGCGAAACCAGAATGCTCCAAAATCTGGCGTTACCAGCAAAATGCCGATAACACCAGGGGCGGCTCACTCAGCGATTCTATCGCCGTGCTACAAGTACATGCCGGCGGCCGCGAGTTCGCGGCCTAAGATTGAACCAATTTGCTTTCGCCTTATATAAGCTTGCCAAGCGGGCAAGTGTTGAGACTGTCATGACGGCTTACCATGGGTTCGTGGCATCGATCTTACGCTACGGCATTATATATTGGGGGAACTCTACAAACAGAAAGACTGTCTTCAAGGCTCAAAAAAAATGTGTAAAAGCAATTTGTGGACTCAAACGTGAAGACAGTTGTGAGCCACATTTCAAGGAACTAAAAATATTAACGTTTCCATGCCTCTATATACTTGAAGCTGCTCTCTTCGTCAAAGCAAACTTAGGCCTCTTTAAAACGGTATCTGAAGTATTTCCCAGAAGTACAAGGTATGGTAAAAACCTATTCACAGAACGCGCAAACACCGCGCTGAAACGTAAAAGCGTATTTTGGTTAGCGAGCAAAATCTATAATAAATTGCCAGATAGAATAAAATCATTGCCAACACCACAATTTAAGAATAAGCTAGCACAAGTACTTGTTGATAAATGTTTTTACTCAATCACAGACTTCTTTTCGTGTGAAACACTATAGGTAATTAAGAATGAAATTATATGTATATATATAAAAAAAAAAAATGATCTTGACCCGTGAATGTTAATAATTATAATAAAATTTTCTGTTGTTTTAAATTATAATAAAAATTTCTGTTTTTTTTTTTTTAATGAATGATTTTATGAATATTTAAGACTGTACATATTTTTTATGATTTATTTTATACTTATTTTCTGTTTTTTAATGAATGATTTTATGAATATTTAAGACTACATATTTTATGATTTATTTTATACTTAGTTAAGTTATTATAAGAATTATCTTAAGGACATGTTTTTGTTCGCTAAAAGGCAAAGCATAGTGATACCATTATTTATAATTTTATCCACCACTGTATACTGCACCTATGTTTTACAAATAAACACTTTGAACTTGAACTTGAACTAATCAGGGGTGGCGCGCGTTCTCACGGAACGCACGTTCGCACTTTCTATTTTTATTTTACAACGCGAATTTTTTTTTAAGGTTCATATGCGATGTCCGCGTGTGGAATGGCTAATAATGCTAAGTTAAATAGACATCATGAATAAAATATGTAAGTACCATAGGAATAGGACATTCTTACACAGATCTACAGTTCAATAAGGCTTGTGATGTTGCAACTTAAACCAAAATACTGTATATATACCTAGAAAGTACCCAAGTATAAAATTTTATCTGAGTAATTAATTGGTTTTAATCCATAGGCAACCCTATCATCCGATGCTGCGCACGTGCGGCTGGTTTCTTTGTAAAAATTTTGTAGGCATTTAAAAAGGCGGCATTTCGTGAACATCAAAGCAGTGGGCCTTCTGTACTTGTACTATTATATATTCTGTGATAACACCAAAACTGTCTACCGCAATCGGATCCACTCGGCCATCCATCATAGTACATTGTCCGCTAGTATCAAACCAATCGCTTTGGACAAGTCAAAGGCTCAGATCAGCCAATTTAAAGAGGTCCCAGATTCCATATCTAAACAGAGTATATCAAGGTCACCTTACAATGGTTTGAGAGAATAGATACAGCCAGTTACACAAAATGTTTCCAGGTATATTGCATGCTCGTTTCTGCTATAACTTGGAACTTCGGTGCGATACAAGCTGCGACAGTCACTGCGTATGTGGGACTTCCATTAAGCTTGTGCTGCCATTTATATGACTTGTTTATCGTGTAGGATCACTAGAATCGGAAATAATCACTTCGTCGAACTGTGCTGATAAAGAGAGCTTTATCCAAGACATTATACCATGAGTTTTTGATATTTTAGAATACGACTAGGAAAAGTAGGTATGTCATTTTAAGTTCTAGTAAGCCACCGTTGGGGGTGTTGTATACTTTTTGATAACATGTTTGTCATTTTTCATGACGTTTGCTCCCAGCAATTTTACTATGTAGGTACTTTACAGTGGTTCAAAAAACACCTACATACACCGTTTTTTTATTGAATTCCGTTAACTTTAAGGGAAGGTTCTTTAGGGCAAATACAATTAATTTATCTAAGAAACTAGCGTCCTAACTCGTAAGAGTTATCGAATCAAAAAAATAAATTTAATTACTGAAAACGTGTGTGGCATTCCTTACCACTTTCTTATGTTATTTGTTTTGACATGTGCCGTCACACACTTGACAATTTTTTTCGAATTTAATGAAAAGCGATATACAGGATGGATCCTGATGATGAATATAACTGCGTGTCGAATTTAACGGAAAACAAAAAACACGGTGTATAATATATGAAAGTGGATGGATACAAAGGTAGTGGAAGGCCTAAGAAAAGATGGATGGAATGTGTGAACAACGATATGAGAGTGAAAGGTATTAGTATGGAAATGACGGCTGATAGAGAGAAATGGAGGAAGATGATCTGCTGCGCCGACCCTAAATAATGGGAAAAGGGCAAGGGAATGATGATGATGATGATTGAGAACTGTAAAAATAGGAGCATTTCTTAAAAAATGTACCATCGGCAACACTGTTAGCTGTACATTTGTAATCCTTATTACAAGGGCATAAAGTCGACCGATGGTTAGTGTGTTGTTGATAGTACATAAAACATCCACAAACTGAAAGCTTTGTATATTAATCAAAAACAATCAAAATATATGGTTTAACAATTTTTTCTCAAATGTATGTTCAAAGCTGTTATGTCAATGAATTAAATAGTATGGGATATATTTTTGAGCAATATTTTTACACTTCACTGTATGTCATTGACTTGTATGCATAGGTACATAAAGTTGTATGGAAACATTTTCAATAATGCTATATAATATTTAAGGAGCACAGTCATTTGAATTAACAGGCGATTTCGCGGCCGTTCTCTCCCGTCTTAACCGGCATTCCCTTTTGTCTCCTCTTTAATATTCTTAAGTGGACGTGGGCAATTTTACAAAAAGCCCAAAAAAGGAAAATCCCTGGTAATTTGCGGGGACCACTCTGCGATAAATGAAATGAAAATTTTTAAGAATGAATGGTGAATTACTGCGAGGATGGAGTTAATTGTGTTAATTTATCTATTGTTTTTGAAATAGTGGAAAATTAAGCTAATTTTCATTATCCCAAAAACGTCATACAAATGATGCCCAACTGTCAGATCATTGGACATCTTATTTGGGATTCTGAGGGCAAAATTAACTTTCAATATTGTTATCAGTGTCTAGAATGAATTTGTAATTTACGAGTAAGTATTGTTACCAAATAAATAAATACCTCTGAATAATGAATGATGCGTAAAATTAATTAAACATAATATATATTTATCGTCAACGAGAGACTGACAAAACCGAATACGCAAGTAACTACTCATAGAGAAAATTTTCATTGGCTATATTTGTTACAATGGAATATATTTGATATGGGCATCAACCTATAAAAATAAAGGACTAATGCTTCTAACAAGTTAACATACTTTAATCTGACATGTACAAAAACTATAAAAGTCACACATAATACTTATACAGCCACATCACTAAGTAATATTTCTCATGTCAGTAATATTTTTGTTTGTGACAGGTGTCGGTGAGCGACACGCCGTCATCCATTCCGCCGTGACGCCATCCATATTATGATAAATATGTACTGCTCGACACTACCACAGTATTAGGACGACTCAGTAGTCTACGCGAAAGGTACTTATTGCCTTCGAAAGCACGTGGTTGAACAAAATTAATATAAGATGTTACTCGACTTTGTCCAAAGTAAGATGTTATTATCTAATACTACTAATTATAGTTATTAGATAATAATACCACATCATATCAGTCAGAAAAAAAAAAGATTTTTCATATTCTTCTTATCCACGTTAATCCAAATCCGCTGGCATGTGTTGCGTACGCACACGATGCGCTTGTGTGCGTGCAGACCGCGGCGCGCGTAGGTACGTTTGTTAGAAGAGTTACTACTGGTTTATACTGTGACACGACACTCGCTCGAGCTCTGTCCCCAGCGCCCCTCGCGCCGACCTTTTAACGTAAACATCAAAACTCTCTTACGATCAAATTATCTCGCCTTAAGCGCGCTCCCGCGAGTAATAAAACCTTTAATATTAATGACGGCACATCCGTGTCTTTGAAACCATGCAAATTTAAAGTTAAAAACTACCCTAAAAATTAAAATAAATTGGATTTTCCGGCGTCTGTGATGCAAAACTGGGCTCAAACGTTGTACTAATAGACTTTAGGTTTTTTTGGATTTTTTTACAGTAATTACTATGCCTAGGACCGGACAAAGGTCGGATTTGCATTTAAATTTGAGCCGGGCGGCAATTTCGGGCCCGCGCCGACTTTAAGCGTATATGACATAACACGTGTATGAGATTCGGAGGAAGCCGTGCAGTTTAGAAACCGTTTGAGTAGATTACGTACTAAATATGTATTAGGGTGGTCCAAAAAAAAATTTTTTATTGTTTGAGCTCCACATGGTTATTTCTACACCAAAACTTATTAAAATCATGTCAACCAATTTTGAGAACAATCAGACTTTATTTAGAGGTCGCTCAAAATAAAGCAATAATGCCATACTGAAATGTATGAAATGAACTTGACTAAAGAAAAAATCTTACATGGAGGTATTTTAATGGTTTAATTATATTTTTCCCTATTTCATTAGAGCTTAATAAAACATGAACCGGGCAGTTTGCAATGTTTTAATTATTTCGGTTTTTATTTTATTATAGGAGATATCCAATTTTAAATGTATCTTGAGCGACCTGTAAATAATAAGCAAATGGGTTAAAATTTGGTACATAAACTACTAATTCATAATAGAACAAAGGGAACCATGTGGAGAAAGGATTAGTCGTATTTATTTTTCTTCCATACAAATGTGGACCACCCTAATATGTATAAAGTTAGAACGGTGGGACTATTGCAGCTTAAGTAGCAGCTCTGCAGGCGGACTTTTTATTTTTGTAATGTTAAATTGCTCGGACACACTTTATAATCTATCGTATTTAATTTACTTTTAATAGTTTAATGTATAGTTATTAAGTGGGTACGGTGACCCAATTTGGCCGATTCAGTTTTAAAATAATTATGATGATTTTTTAAGGTTTTGATATTATTTTGGACTAACCATGAATCATGCATATTATTGTGGTCAAATAATTTATTTATTTTGTTTTCTAATGTTATTTATATAAAAAAAAACTATTGAACAAAACTATGGTTTCCGTAGTTTTCTTTCATGAGTAACTATCGCGGTAACCGAAGACAATATTAAAATGCCTATTGATAAGTCAGTTATTTTGATTAAATAAAAATCTTTGAATCTTTGATATGGACGCACCGGCACCGACGCGATTGGGTTTATCATAGGACCAACGACGTAGTAAGTAGGGTCACTACCAACTAAGCCAGACCGATCGCCAATAAACAGGATAAAGACATTAATGATAATATTTTCCGATCAGAATCGGGCCGAGTGTCAGCTGCGTAGTCCACAATAAAATTCTACGCGGCTCCGTGCAATCCATTTTGAATAACCGACAGACCAACTTTCCGCCATTTGCATATTTTCATTATATTTGCCGTCTGTGGTCAGTAAGCGAGTTACGTTAATCATTTTATTATATTTACGTAGGACAGTTTAACTGGCATTTTTGGTAAGTTGATGTTTAGATATTTAATTATGGTTTTTAATGTGGTATGTAAACGAAAAAAAAAGGGATTTGGCTTATTCTACGCTAAGATTCTAGAGTAGAAGTAGTTATGTCGTAAAAGAGTTGTACATACATAAATCAAATGATCGGTACAAGAATCTAAATATAACTAAGTATCAAACTTATCATGAAGAGGTATGCAACTGTGCATTTGCATTATGGTAAAAATGTGACATTTGTACTCGGCGCTTACTGAATACCGGCTTTTTTCTCTCTCGAACTTTTGATTAAGATTTTTAATTGTTCTTTTTATACCGTTGAACAATACAAGTCTACTTAAACGTAACCTCTATCTTTTGAACTTTAAAATAAAAACCTTAAAACCTTACTCCGAAACTTGCCAAATCGTTTTATAAACCAACCCGCAGCGATCTATAACAGCACGTCGCCGCCAAGCGAAAAACCCTATCGGAGAAGTGCCAAGGCGGTGCGCCGGTGTTTTATGGGCACGACAGATGGCGCTGCCGGCTGGTCCATTGTAAACTGCGATTTAGAAACTAGGAACCATTTTGAGGACGTTTGGAGATATTTAAGATTGGTCAATTTATTTATTTTTGTGTCCATTTTAATAACATTGGAAACTTATAGGAAAACAACATTTTAATCCACGTCGTATCCTACAGTTACTTAAACAATCATTTTTTGAAGTGAATTCTGAAGAATATTAAATTTTAGATCAACACGAACACTCTAATATTAGAATATAATTTTTTAGTATAAATACCTAAGTATTTTGCTTGTATAACGGACATGAATTTCATACCGTATCGGAGAAGTGCCAAGGCGGTGCGCTGGTGTTTTATGGGCACGACAGATGGCGCTGCCGACTGCGCCATTGTAAACTGCGATTTAGAATTTTTAGAAACTAGAAACGTACTCGTAGCCAATGTTCCAAAATACAATTATTTTGGGATTTTCAGTATTTGAGAAATTGATTTGAGTATTTGAGTATCTGAATAATTCAAGATTTACTGAAGGCGGTAAGTACTTTAAAAGAGATCATAAAGTAGGTATAAAAACTGAAGTGTTTCCTAATCCAGAAATAATTTTATTCGATTAAAGAATTCATGGAAGCGTAGTTCCTATTGTTAATTTACATTACCCTGACGTATTGGAATGGACAGTATAGCTACTATAAAAAATGTTCAACGTATAAAATGATAACAAATTTTATTTTTAAATTTTACTGTATATATCTCTGACATACCTACTTATACTACTCATTATTGTTTATTTAATACCTAAATACTATGAATGTATGAAACCATGACAATGTATGATTAATAAAAATAAAGAATATGAATATAAATAAAGCGTATTTTATGATATGATTATGTAATCAAATTAAACATTTATTAACAAATACAATAAATCAAAAACAAATTCAACAAAAACCCTCCAAGCATTTTTGCAAATTTTTGTTTAACTCTGATGAAAGGCATAATTTAAAAAAAACAATGGCTCCCTCACAAAGAAGCCAAACAAACTACTTACCTAAACAGTAATAAGTGACTTTAGGTGGTAAACAAACACGCTGCACGCCTGGAACTCATAATGGACTTGGCGGGGCGTTCAGCATGCATATCAAACAATTGAAGCTCATATAAGTGTCCTCAGTCGACGCTGCGTTGCACAGCTCGCTCGCCCCACATCACGCTCCGCTCCAAGCGTCCACTCAGGCCGTACACTAAGGCTTCTAAGCAACCACACATCTACAATGGCACAGTAAAGAATGGAACTCCGCACTTAACACAGGATTTATGTGTCTAACTACAGCCTGCGACCACAGACTTAAGGTATTGTTCTGTTGTATATAAGTAGTACACTGGCGTTTAAATGATGCAGTATCGCGGGACGATGATGCTACATTCATCATTCTCCTTGCGATACCCGACATTTGCCACGACTCATGGGAGCCTGGGGTCCACTGTGACAACTAATCCCAAGATTTGGCGTAGGCACGATGATGCTACATTATAATAAAATATGTTTTATTCGTAGTTTGTGTACAATAATTAAGACTAATATTAAAAAATGCCACTAAAGCAGAACTGCTATCCAAGATGTGAAAAGTGCATTCAAAATGGATTCTGGTGTTGGTAGCAGCATTACAGTGGATTTCAATGTTTCATCAAAAGCAATGCCAAATTAATTTCAGCAAAAAAGTCATACAATTCAGTTTGATTAAAATATTTATACTATAGCACATACTTTGTCAGCTTTGTCTAAAGAACAAGCAGTAAATTTTATTAAAAAACGCAGCAGTGAAGAATTGACAATCCAATCCATAGAAAATTTGAAGCTCCTGCCGTTTTCAACAAGCACTGGTGGGTGATGAACTCTGGTGTATAAATTTATTGGTAAAATTGACCTTTAGGTATGACTCACCAGATCATCTTAATTCTTAGTAATAAAATTATTTTTTCCATTAATTAATGCACAGCGAAACTTCTGCCCACTGTGTATGTATACTGCCACAAATAAAGTAGGCTCTATGGCTGCCCAGATTTATTATAGTTATTTTTTGAATTGTAGCCGTTATGTATAAAATTTTGAGAAATTTTTGAGGTGTAGGTACCTCGTAATAGGAAAATGAGACCCATATTAAATACAATGATCCTAAAGAAAAATTAATGAAATATCATTCATGATATACATGGTAGTAGTATACTTTTAGGAACAAATAAATCCCTAATATACCGTGATTAACCCTAATAGAGCTATTTTACTAACGAACAAACGCGTGTTAAAACTTTGACACATGATTTCTTGAAGAATAGTTTTTTTTAGAGGTGGCCGTTCAGCAAGCACGGGACGATTTTATACTTTGGCGACAAGGCCGCACTGCAACACTGTAGCAATAAAACAGTACACAGAACCCGAAGTGCACCTTATCTCCTAATTGCAGCAGCCACGTGCCAACTGTTCTGGAGATTTCGTTGGAAGTGCTCAAAAAAGCCGCTCTAATGAAGCTGTTAGACAAATTGGAATGTAGGCTTCAGGGTCAAGTACCTAGTAATCAGGAGTAACCACTTTATTAGTACATGAACCGAAAAAAAAACATACCTAGCTCTTTGTTCTTTTTGTACACTTGCAGTATTTATACTGTGAAATATTCTTATTTTGGTGCAATTAAATTAAACTAATTTATTAAACAGTTTTGTTACATAACGAAAAAGTCATTAATCACAATAAGGAACACATTTTATGCTAAACACAGGCTTTCAATGTATCATTTTTGAGTAGACAAGTGAAAATTAAATGACTTATAAACTGAAATAGATACCATACACTAAAGAAAAAGCGATCAAGCCCACTGGTGGCGAAGCCGGGAATCGAACCCAGGTCTCCAGCTAACGCGGCTGACGTGTTCGACCGCTACACCACCCCGACCGCCGAGGTACCCGTCGAAATTTCTCTAGTGTATGTTAATCTCTGAAGGTAGGCGCCTTTGACCAACTCTAAGGGCGAGCAATTTGTGCTTGCACCTCCGATATGAAATATATAATTTGGTTTCGATTCCCGGCTTCGCCACCAGTGGGCTTGATCGCTTTTTCTTTAGTGTATGGTATCTATTTCAGTTTATAATTCATATACACCGTGTTTCACTTAACACTAAAAACCTGAAAACCGTTTGTTCAGAATCGAGAGTAGAATCGATTAAGCTATGTCTTGATGGGGGTAATATTTTTTGTTTTAATTTGTATAATTAGTTATTGTTTACGTGCCCATTCTACAAATTCGTAATACAACATTGTGCATATCATATTGCTAGAGGTTGTTACTGTATACCTTTTTCAGTATTTAGGGGTATTAATACTGGCTGGTTACTTGGACGATTATTTTTTCCGCTACGAGTTTGACGTTGTGCGTCACTTTAATTTTAAAGTTTATCATAAGTCATAACAAATTGAACTCTTACCTAATTACAACCTTGTCATTTTGAATTTTAGGTTTAAATTTGCTTACTGCGTCACCTGTCCAATTTGAAGTTTAGGTACTGTGACACAGTTTAACGTGCTTTACAGTGACATAGATGTCTATTGGTAAACCTTATGTCGTTGCAGTAACGTACACAATTAATCAGTAAGGTTTACGATGGTAGCTAGCAATTATTTTATTGAGTGTAGAGTTAAAAGTCGAGTAGAGCTGCACAGAAAATTAAATATTCAATTTAAAAAAATAATAATCATCAAATTAAAAAATGAATATTCTAGATACGTTTAAAAAAATAAAAATCAGTTGGGGTGTCTGAGGTTTTGAGTGATACCGGAAACACGGTGTGTTACTACTTAAAGAAAACAAATAAAAAAATATACCTATATATTTAATAAAATAATTTGATTTGTTTCCTACATCGATTAAATGACTTTTTTAAAAAAAGCATTAATAAAACCAGATTTTTATCTGTATTTATTTATAAAACATTTCCATTTAATACATCTACATTAATATTAAACGAAAAACTTAAAAAGTCGTCTTTCTGACATTATTTTCTCCACCCCCTGGGATATATTATAGAAAAAGTAACCTAAAATTTTATTTGCGAAAAATCCTAAAACAACAAAATCAAAGCGGGTTGATAAACGCAAAAAAACAATTGGTTTCGGAGAACCAAATGCTTTTCTATTCATTATAACCCCATCACGAATACTCTACAAAAATATTTTTTTATTTCCAAATATCGTACCCAGGGCACGTTATACTCGTTCGCAGTCGATTTGTCTTTTTTTTAAATTTTCAATAGCTCAGAGAACGACGATACTGTCAGGCGTATTGATGTCGGACATTCTTTTTATTATTTGAAGGGTTTTGTGATTTATTTTTGTCGTGATTGTTATCAATTCGATTTGAAACAATACGCGACAGAGAGAGCTGAGTACTGGCCCCGTAGCCGAATGGCATTTCTCCGACGCCAAACGAAAGCGATACGCCGCTGGCTCTGTCGCGCCAATACGCAAGCGCGATAGAGATAGATATCTACTAGCGCTTCGTTTCGTGAGCGATTGTGCCATTCGGCTAGCCACCCTGGAAGCTTAAGTGGAGCGGAGCGTTCGGCGGGGCGTGCAGCGTCCGTCACTCAGGACACTTGTAATGACTTGTATGAGCTTCAATTGTTTGTCGCCCGCCGCTCACCCCGCCCCGCTGCACGCGCAATATGAGCGTGAACTCAGGCATTTACAGTAAAGGTTAGTCTTATAATCAGTTGTAATCATTAAATTTCTCCCACATCCCACATTCGCGAATTCCTGTTTTGCCCTAAGGCATTAAGTCCGCCATTTGTACTTTTTTTATGTTGTGCAATAAAGTTTAAATAAATAAATAAATAATTTCCTCCAATTAACCCGAAACCGTAATCAGTGCACCTACAGTGAACTCTTTTAAAAACAGACTCGACAAATATTTATTTAATGGACAAAACACAAGTGCATCAGGACATTGACGTGCACGTATCAGCTTTAAGCTGCCTGTGCATTAGCAAATAATAATAATAAATTACCTATCTTATATTGTGTACTTTGTAATTGGGTAAAATTCTTTTGGGACAATCGCCCACGCTAATATTGCTAGCCTACTTGTAGCTAGTTTTCTCAATCGCCATTCCGTATTATCACTCATTTCCCGATACACGAAAAATGTACTCGAAAGTCGGTCAAACCATTACCGTTTCCATAAAATAAACTGTCGCTTTTACTTTCGCGGTAAACACTCGTCGGAAGCTTAAAATTGGAAAGCCGATATAACAAAATGAAGTGAAAGAGTAAAAAGCAACGTTTGAGGAAAAATTGTCAGCGATAAAGGAGACAAAATATGACGTCTACTCTTTGTCGGGCGCCATTTTTGATGTGACCACGCTTCCGGGACTCGGTGAATTAAAAAAGGGAGCAATTACTGTGAAAGCATGTAATAGGCGGGATGGATGATTTTACATTTGTTTTTCGTCATATTTTATGAAAAGTAAACGTTATAAATATAAAAAATCACGGTGATTCAAAATATAATGAAGTAATTTCATTGTTAACTTTGTTGTTTTGTTTGTGTGACATTTAGGTACCTATATGAATATATTTATACATCGCCTGTAACCATTTTAAATTGATACCTAAATGGGCAACAAATTACAATATTTTTAGGGTTCCGTAGTCAACTAGGAACCCTTATAGTTTCGCCATGTCTGTCTGTCCGTCCGTCCGTCCGTCCGTCCGTCCGTCCGTCCGTCCGTCCGTCCGTCCGCGGATAATCTCAGTAACCGTTAGCACTAGAAAGCTGAAATTTGGTACCAATATGTATATCAATCACGCCAACAAAGTGCAAAAATAATAAATGGAAAAAAATGTTTTATTAGGGTACCCCCCCTACATGTAAAGTGCGGGCTGACTTTTTTTTTCATTCCAACCCCAGCGTGTGATATATTGTTAAATAGGTATTTAAATATGAATAAGGGTTTACTACGATCGTTTTTTGATAATATTAATATTTTCGGAAATAATCGCTCCTAAAGGAAAAAAAAGTGTGTCCCCCCCCCTCTAACTTTTGAACCATATGTTTAAAAATTATGAAAAAAATCACAAAAGTAGAACTTTATAAAGACTTTCTAGGAAAATTGTTTTGAACTTGATATGTTCAGTAGTTTTTGAGAAAAATACGGAAAACTACGGAACCCTACACTGAGCGTGGCCCGACACGCTCTTGGCCGGTTTTTACTTTCACGTGTGACTTTGACGCCCAATCTAACTTAAAGGATAGTGACCTTGCTTATTAATTCGACGGTTTTGCGTTAGAATTATCCAGGTAAGTTGTGTGCTGAGAATATCAACTTTAATTTGGCATATTCTTAAGTAATCGCGGTCTATATCACGGTCAATATAAGTCTAATTTGGCATATTCTTGACTTATATTGACCGGGATATAGACCGTGATTACCTATTTGATTTATGTCGAGCTCCCGATATTTCGACGCAGTTGCATGCATCATGATCACGGAAAACTGAC
Source organism: Leguminivora glycinivorella (assembly GCF_023078275.1). Classification (NCBI taxonomy): domain Eukaryota; kingdom Metazoa; phylum Arthropoda; class Insecta; order Lepidoptera; family Tortricidae; genus Leguminivora; species Leguminivora glycinivorella. The sequence goes on along the minus strand of NC_062985.1, from coordinate 21,832,868 downwards.
GAAGGCGGGTGAATGTCAAAGTTGTGTAGACAGCGCGCGATCTACCCCACATATCACAACTAAAAATAATAGAATATTAGAATATCAAATAGGTAATCACGGTCTATATCCCGGTCAATACAAGTCTAATGAAAATAACCGTGAATCATTCAAAACTCTTAATATGCCAAATTGTCAAAACCGAGTTTCGAAAGTTTTAATCCTGTGTTGAGGGGTGGTAGTCTATGCACAGTGACTACTCTGATAGTAATTCTCTATATTCTGGATCCTCTTTGGTTCCAACTATAAAAGATTGACGACATTCAATTGTCTTAATTTACTTTACACCGAGCATTTACGGTAAGAGCTAAGTTTAGTGTGCCGTAAAAAGGCGTGGAAAGACGTGGTCACCCTGGCGTGGTCGTAAACGTTCTGGGTAGCTAGCCAACGTCACGATCGCTTACTCTTCGTGGGTAGCTCTCCCTTTTTCTCTTTTGTACTGTCGCGACCGCAAGACTGTGTTTCGATGGCCACGTATCGTCAGCGATTGTCACGTCGGCTAGGCCGGTTATACTACCTTTACTACAAAAGTCGTGTGTGTACGAAACCTGTAGACGGTTGGGCTGTTTTGGTTATGAGAGAGTATTTTGCTGATCTTATAAAAGTAACGTTTCCTGGCCAGCGCCATAACCCTTTCGTATGTTGTGCTCATGTTGCAGAAGGCCTAACGATTTCCTAACCTGAAATCATTTGTGCCTCTGGAATTGTTGACACGTTTGTTGTGTAGGTAAACAATTTGTGAATGGTACATATTTAAAAATGTTTTTATTTGTTTATATTTTTATAAATAATATATTATTTGCACGAGCATGTTTTTGTTTGCTTAATGAATGAATTCCATTTGCTATGGACTCTTAAAAATTCCTTAAAGTCGATATAAAAATAGCTACTTATGATATCGTGTGACAGATGAAACATACAACTTCAAAAGTGCAGTCCTAACTGACAAATGTTTCTTGGTAAATAAGTTCGTGTACAAGTAACGGCGAACAGTCATGCGTGGATCCAGGAGGGGGGGTCATGGGGGTCATGACCCCCCCCTGGAGCCTAAGTTGGCCATACAAATAGACCACGTGACCCTGGGGCCTCAGGCCTTTCCCACGTGACCCCCCCCTGGGCACGAAGCTGGATCCGCGCTTGCGAACAGTTAATGCATCTACTTGGCAGCGGTATCACAAACCACTGTAATCAGTACAATATAATTTGCTACATTTAACGTTTAAAAAGTAATCTCCGCACACAAACCTCCCAAACATCGATCTAAACTACCAAGATACACTATCACCTACAAATTCGACACTCAAAAGTGTCCGATCGCCAAGTTGCAAATGTGTGCGTCTAGTTGACAAACGAAAACTTCGCAATGTAGTAAAAACTACTTTAATTTTTTACAAAAACAACGTTATTTCTTAGTACTTAAAGTTCAATTTCAAATGCAAGCAATTGGCGGTTATGACATTAATGAATGTGATCATCGCGAAAGCCATAAAATTTTATTACCGCAGATCGCAGGTGTGCATATTTTTAAACAAATCTACGTCTTATTGCAACCAACATAAGTTTAATTTCGTTCGCGCTGCAACAATCTAAACGCCTTTTTTACATTGGGAACGAGGATGGACAGAGGCATCATGGGAGTCGCGCTATGAGATGAAAGGCGAGAATGAGGAAATTTGCGGTATTTTTGCGAAAAACTGTTTTAAAAAATCCTATTAGATAGAAAATTTCTTAAGGAACAAAACGTTTGGTAAAACATTTTTCGAGATTTTGCGTATTTTAAGCGAAAAAAAATGAGTTTTTACTGTATGATATTTTTATTGATATTATCTCAAACAAAAAAATATATAAGGTACGGCGGGACAATTTGGACTGGGGGAAAATTGCAACTGATCAATATCTCCACGTTTTGCAATGTTTGCATTATTAAATAGAGTCAACTGAGGTATATACAGGGTGTCCCACGGCGATGCCACATGGAGGGAAAGTACCTTAAATATCGTAGATAGCATATTTTGCTGAAAGAAGACTTCATTTTATTTTCAAAACTTAGTAAAAGTGCATTTAATTTTTTTAATTTTTACTATGAGGACTTATACAGGGTGTATTTTGATAGCGGGTCAGTAAGGCCGGTATGAGATCCCGTAGTCCTACATGAAAATAGTCTAAGGGGACCATCCATCAATTTCAAATTTATGAAAAATGGCATTTACAGATTTTGGAAAAAACATACAGGGTGCTAGAAAAAGGGCATTTTTGACAAACGTATGTATGTATATATATATATATAACATACGTGTGTGTGTGTGTGTGTGCGTGTAGTGAGTGTATGTGTAGCGATTATGTGAAGGTAAACAGTTGAGGGATTGTATGTGGTGCCGTGTGTGTGAGGGATGGTGCACTTGGAGAATATGAATTAAGTAGCTATTAAAACAAAGAAGAATTGAATGATGACATTAATTTATTATTCTACGTAATTTCTTTCAAAGATTTGTGTGGGTAAATCTTCTCTCCGCTCCTCAGCTATAATCTTACGCCATTTTTCCCTTTCAACGTCTTGTTTTGGGAATCTGGAATAAAAACCTTTTTTATTACTTAAATACGAATTTGCTATTCCCGGGTTGTTTCTTTTTATAATTAAAGTAATTTATAAGATATGTATTAATGTTATTGAATTGAAATCATTTATTTCAGACTTATTGGTCCATAATAATAAATAAATACATACATTATTAATATGAAATAGGCTTCTTTTACAAAAAATATAAATTAGCGACTCCATCATTCCATTTTTAACTATGTTCCACTTCAACCATCTTTTGTCGCCGTCCGCTCATTACTAGTATAGCGCGAGAGAAAGAGACAAACTGCGTGAGACCAAATCAAGGAATTTACTTCAATTATTCTAGAAAATAAATGTTTTTAGTAAGTTAGGAAGCCATTTTGGCCACAAATGCATAACATTATAAAATTATTAACAATTACTTACCTGAAATACGATACGTCATCCTTTTTTAACGTATATAAGGTGTTATTTTTGCACTTTTTTACGGAGCACTTAGGCATGTTGCCGACACGGCGGATGAAGCGCTACTGACCGCCCAATTGTGCTTAGAACATTTTCAAGCACAATTTGCTGCGGACACATTCTAAGCCGTGATGGTGCATCTAGGTAGTTTAGATCGATGCTCCCAAAACATAGCTCCACGAAGCAAAAGGCGTTTTTAGACGCACACATAAAAGCATCTTTAATCAAATCTAAAGACCCTGCACCGACAATTGACAGAAATCGCGACCTCATTTAGGTTTTATGTCCTTAATTTGCTTCAGTACCCAAAAAATTTTGCTTTAACATTTTGATCAGGTTTTGATCTTGTTTGAAGACGTTAGACTTTTATGACATCTCCTCTCTCACGTAAGGCAGTTTACGTGATTAGATTATGTGTTTAAAAGGATTCAGTATTGACGCTTTACTGATGGAAAATCTTATATATATAAAAGACTAAAGGGCCCGAAGTACCTCCCTGAGAGACTCGCACGTTACGAGTACTTAGTTTTATACAAAAGTAAACAAAATGTATATCTAGTAGCCTTTAGATTTAAAAATAGTTCGATTAGTTGTTCAATATCACCACGTTTAAATCAAATAAATCGTCTTTATTTCAACAATATGCCTATTTCAAGACAAACCAAATCAAAAGCTTCATTGAAGACGACAAAATGTTAAGTGAATTTCTATTTTCATTGAGTCACCTATATAATAATAAAACTGCTAAATTAATCAAAACTGAATTATTTTTTAATTCAGAATCAGCCTCATAAATGGGGAAAAAAGAACTTTCAGTTGCCTTTGTCGCTCCGGCCCAGTGAATTTGAGTTTTCTTAATGGTGCCACTGAGCTGTGTTTTTATGACGCCTTTGAAAATGCTTAGCGCCGAGCATTGTGAGGAACGACGGATAAAGTTATTTGTTTCTCGATGTGACAATGTAGCGTTACGGGAATGTAAAGACATAAATCATACACAAAAACCGGCCAAGAGCGTGTCGGGCCACGCTCAGTGTAGGGTTCCGTAGTTTTCCGTATTTTTCTCAAAAACTACTGAACCTATCAAGTTCAAAATAATTTTCCTAGAAAGTATTCATAAAGTTCTACTTTTGTGATTTTTTTCATATTTTTTAAACATATGGTTCAAAAGTTAGAGGGGGGGACGCACTTTTTTTTCCTTTAGGAGCGATTATTTCCGAAACTATTAATATTATCAAAAAACGATATTAGTAAACCCTTATTCATTTTTTAATACCTATCCAACGATATATCACACGTTGGGGTTGGAATGAAAAAAAATATCAGCCCCCACTTTACATGTAGGGGGGGTGCCCTAACGAAACATTTTTTTCCACTTTTTATTTTTGCACTTTGTTGGCGTGATTGATATACATATTGGTACCAAATTTCAGCTTTCTAGTGCTAACGGTTACTGAGATTATCCGCGGACGGACGGACGGACGGACAGACAGACATGGCGAAACTATAAGGGTTCCTAGTTGACTACGGAACCCTAAAAATGGAAGCTCTTTGTGGAAAGAACTTAAAACATTTGTGTTTATATAACATTACAAGAACATTTCGGGCTTAAGTACCACTTCTTATATTTCATAACTACTATTAAAACTGGAATTAAGATATTGATTTCTTTAGCAGCTTTTAAAATAAATAGTTCAAGAAATCATCTTCTCAGCTCAGCTTTGTATAACAACATTTTGAATTTTTTTCGAAAGATATTGGGTAAAAGAACAGTGACCTCGCCGCCGAGTGACCTATTAAGCTAGAATCAGACTACTTATCTAATTATTTTATAATTTATAATATAGCAGGGTTTTATTTAAATCTCTAAGTTATTTCGACTTCAAATCGTAAAACGAGCTAAACTCAGCAACCTAAAACGAAAGCCGTGGTTTCCAAACCATTTCACGAAGAAATCTCCTCCTTTTCACTCCATATAGAAAACCGCACACTCTCATATAATTACGAAAGATATTAACAACAACTAGTAGCTTAACTGATGCTAGTGCGGTTACCACGTAAACGGTAACCACCTTAGCTGAAGAGAGCGACTAGACAATTATGAAGACTGGTCATTTCTGTGCAAATTTGCATTTCCCGTTGTTGTCATCCGAATATAAACATAAAATACAGTTTTTCGTGATAGTCACTTAAAAGAAAAAAAAAACCGGCCAAGAGCGTGTCGGGCCACGCTCAGTGTAGGGTTCCGTAGTTTTCCGTATTTTTCTCAAAAACTACTGAACCTATCAAGTTCAAAACAATTTTCCTAGAAAGTATTTATAAAGTTCTACTTTTGTGATTTTTTTCAAATTTTTTAAACATATGGTTCAAAAGTTAGAGAGGGGGGGACGCACTTTTTTTTCCTTTAGGAGCGATTATTTCCGAAAATATTAATGTTATCAAAAAACGATCTTAGTAAACCCTTATTCATTTTTAAATACCTATCCAACAATATATCACACGTTGGGGTTAAAATGAAAAAAAATATCAGCCCCCATTTTACATGTAGGGGGGGTACCCTAATAAAACATTTTTTTCCATTTTTTATTTTTGCACTTTGTTGGCGTGATTGATATACATATTGGTACCAAATTTCAGCTTTCTAGTGCTTACGGTTACTGAAATTATCCGCGGACGGACGGACGGACGGACGGACGGACGGACGGACGGACGGACGGACAGACAGACATGGCGAAACTATAAGGGTTCCTAGTTGACTACGGAACCCTAAAAAGATAAAAGATATTTTATTGAGTCAATAGAGGTGCTTAATTCTACTTACAATTTTAATATTTTACTATCAAGGTACAAAACCAAAAGATAAGTGTCATCTGATCCCCGTAGGTACTAGTGTGAACTGTATTACGGTGGGTCAAGATTCACCGTCCTTACGTATGTACAGTCAAGTGTAAAAATACGGGTGTACACATCTTACTGAAAAATATGTCCCATAGCATCTTAGTCCGATGTAATAAGAGCGTAGTACCATATTTATGAGACGATTTTTATATTTCGATACAATTTTTACCAATTTTTAGGTCACCTCGCCATATTAAGATTTCATTTTAATTCATTCTATTGTTTTGAATCATAAACTGGGTCAATCCGCGGCAAGAGTAACATGAGTCACGTTTTTATGGCATGTTCCATTTATTCACGACGCAAGTTCAAGTGATAATCTATCTCTAAATAAGTTAATTTCTCGATAAACGCATAAATCATTTCGTTTGCAGCTGTAGTTCAAATAAACACTCAATGAAGTCGTGACTCACGTTACTTTTACGTGGATTCACCCAACTGTCCCGGGACAGGTCCCATGTATTAGTCAAACCTGGCTTAAAATATAGACAGACTATACAGACTATAATGATGATGGAGCTCACAGCGTCATGTTGTTTAAATCAAAACGAAGTACTTAAATATTTATATCGCCAGTCTACTATTCCCAGGTCTCTACCGTCGGCAGTGAAACAATTACTCTGGCGCACCGCTTCTCGAGCGCTGCCAAATTGCGGGATTTGAACACTTTTGAACACTCGAGATTGAACGCCTGACTCGAGTCTCTAGTGGATGTTATCTTGTAGTAGTCGAGGCTAAGACGGAAAAGCTTGCGGGACGGCTTTTGAGGTAAAATTGTTTACCGTTTGACGTAAATGTTGTCTTCGTTTTAGTGATGACTTCACTGAAGTTTAGTTACCAGTAATAATATCTGACCGAACTGTAAAAAAACATGAATTTGCGAGATTGCAACTCAGATATTTAACAGGTCAGAATACGTACACCACCCTAAAAGTCCATTACACAGATAAAGAATTTTATACGTGAGAGCGAGTAGATGATATATTATGTTTTTTCTCTCTCGCACATGAATGACAGTGATGCCTAGGCACTTGCACAGGCGCCGCCTGATGGCGGGATAACATGTCAGTGTGCCTCCTCATTGGGTAACAAACACTACCACTTGCATGCAAAACAAAAGATTTCTAGTAGAACGCCATACAGTTAGTTCTCTTGTTTGTTTTTAGTCGCTGGATTGAGTCATAATTCAATACGCCGAGTAGTTACCGAATAGAATCATAAACTTCCACGAAAAAGCTGTTATTACTATCAGATTCCAACTAATCCTTCCCGTTACTTCGATTACATCTTCACAACTAAAAACACAACGCAAATTCTGACAAAACAAGCAATACTAGACTCTCTTTCCAATGCATAGAAGCTTACACGAGTCCCTTACTAATCTGGTAGAACCCCCGATTGATGTAGTAGGTCTATACCTTGTCACTGCGTCCTATGGGAGCTCTTGCTTTGTCCCGCTTACCTACCGCAGATGAGCATTTGCCAGCATGCATTGGTCTGTAATTCTGTACACTTTTTACTGAATTTGAGTTTAGCTTGTACTGGTTTTCGACGATCGTGCGCCTGTGAGCGATGTAAATAAGCCCAAGTAACACTCGTTCGATATAGACGTAAGTTTATATGTGGAAGATGGCGGTTGTGTCTGTTTGGAGTTGAAGTGGGTTGCCATTAGTGAACTGCTGAGGTATTGAGTTATTTAATTTGTCGTTAGCTGATAACGGGACTTATCTGGCTCTTGGGACACTGTTTTCGGAGATTTTCGGAACTTTGTCGAAGAACAGGTTAGTATTGATCGGGGTTGTAACAGGTGAATAATCAGAATAACATATTAAGCTATGGTGATTCTAAAATAAGAAAGAAATAAGAGTGCCCGATGATAGGAGGAAAATCAATTTAACAAACGATGAGATTAATTTTTGAACAGAATTTGATTGTAAAGATGAAATTGTAATTGACTAACAACTTACAAAATTGATAAGTTTCTGTGTAATTTCTTTATGATTTAAAAATGTCGTTAAGTCAGCAAAACTTAGCACATCTATCCATATTTATTTTTGTATGCAAAAGGGCTAAACGTATAGTTTCGCTGACCTAAGCGAAATAGACGCTGTCAACTCAACAGGAACAGTATTGGACAGGGAAACATGGTGGTTTTTGGTATCGGAGGGATCGAGATCTACTTTGTATGGTCGCTCCACTCCACAGTATGAAATAGAATCAGAGAATCTACGATTATAAGCGTTAAATTTTTAAAGTTCGCATAGGATCGTTGGCTCGGAGCCCGGCGTGTAGGGCAATACTTGAAGTATCTGGTGAAGCCCGAATGATGTACGGTCAACCAATTGGAACCCTAGGCCACTGTAAAACTATGTCATAGTGACGTTATAAATCAGATTGTAAGAAATCTTACTGCTTGTAATTTTGACAGGGTTGTAGACTACACGATCCAACGGCCGGACGCTTTCGGACGAGGTTTCTCTTATATGCAAGATTAATACGTGTATCAAAGAAAAATGTCGTGCGTATAAATTCTATAAATTTCGCACAGAATAAAACTCATAATAAACAAAAAGCCAGCGCATCATCTTGTTCAGGAAAAGCCGCGGGATCCACTCGCGACACGGAAGGCATAAGGAGCACATGATTTATCTACACTCGGATCTGACATGTTTATGCCCGTTCCAGTGTAATGCCGGATCTCTTATGCAGTGACGTAGTGACAACATTAACATATAACATAACATAACAAAAGACTAAAGAAAGGGAACGATAAATCAGTTTTGGTATGTTGATTATTGTAACAAGCAAGCAAGGAATGAATCAATCTGTAGACAACAGCAGGGAGCGGTTTACTGTTTTTAAGTAATTTTAAGTTTTAACTTTAGAGGTAGTACCCATATGTAATAGTAAGTTTATTTTAGTTTTTATTTTACGTGTAACTGTTTTACTTATTGTATTATCTTATTTTCATCTATTTTATGTTTGTTAAATCAACGTAAATATGTTGACATTATTTATTTATCGTATCGTAAAAAACCATATAAGTTTATTTGCCTACAATTTAAACGTCTCTTTCTTAAACATTGACAACCTCTTGTACATTGTAACTTGTAGCTTCGAGAAATGGGCCCCCGGTGGTTGATAGTTGTGGTTAATATAATATTATTTCTAGGAAGCAAACGAGCAGACGAGCCTCCTGACGGGGAGCAGTCATCGCTGCCGAAGGACATAAGTAACATCAGGGAAGCCACTTATGATTTGCCGACTTTAAAAAACCCTAAATAATTGCTTTTTGAAGAAGCCTATGTCATAGCGCAAGGGAAACACCTCAGAAGGTACCTGATGTTTCCATAATAATTATAAAACTTACGTACTGTTTACCAACGAATTTAAAAACTTTCACTCACAATTTACTTAAACATACATCAGTGTAAAATTCAATTTGAAAGCTAACAAATAAGCTTGAAATATATTACCGATACTGCGGATAAATTGTAAGAACAAACCGTCTGCCGTAACTCACTTCCATCTTTCCTTTCCCGCTTATACGTAACTTAGTCATAAAATTTATGGCGCAACTTGATGCCTGCGTCCTACCACGAGCTTGGCGCAAACATTTATATCTTTAAACTTTATCATAGCGTCTCACTCACGCAGATGAGCGAGACCTAGTAAAATGTATTTGCCGCGGCCTCAAACGTTTTCCTGCGTGATAAATGTAAGAAACTATGAATTTTGACCTTTTAGATTGAGACTCCTGTGCCGTTACATGGTGTAAATTGTCGGTCGGTAGATGTCACTATACGCCACCCCAAAGGTGTGTGTTGCCGCGATAGTATGTCGCCGCGAGCTAGAGTAACCGTCGATGTCATGAATACTTTCGCGGCAATCATGTGCTAAGCCTGCTGGAAAGAAATGGAAAAATCGAAAGCCTGGTGTGACTTCCGTAGCTCAATTGGTTAAGAGCGGCCGCCTAGTCTGCTATTGATACGGGTATGGTTCCCGTCGGAAGCGTAAATATTCCATTCTTTCCTTTAACATAAAAAACTTAGATTTTTAGAGGAAGTTTTCGATTTTTAAAAATTGTTTTATAATAAGTTACTCGATAGCGCACGAAACGGTTACATACTAGAACCAAAAATTACATTTTCGTGACGTTTATGCTATAGGTTAACGTATTAAACATGTCAAACTCGTGGTAGAAGCTAAAGAGTACAATATTGCCAGCCGAGCGGCGCGCGAGGCCGTTTATTACAAAAATACAACACGCCCAGGAGTCGCAGGCATTTGAAGGCGACTGTTTTGTGGAGTTACCTAAACAGAAGTTAATAAACTTAGGTGTTTTAATGTATTACAGAGGTGGGGAACAAAGTATTTTTCCACTCGTGAGTGTTGTAGAAGTCGGCTGCGGAAAAATGGGTTCAATGTGTTATCTTGTCCCTACAGTAAACTCATAATTTTATTTTCTTTCAACGCCTTTCCTAAGAGTGGCACGAGCACTTGAGCATATTTAATAAATGCTACCCTTTCTAGGAATACAGGTTTGTCTTTATATACACCGTGTTTTTTTTGCTGTCCGTTAAATTCGACACGTCGTTAGGTTCATTATCAGTAACCACTCTGTATGGCTACCTAATGATTCTCCGACAATTTTTTAGCCGATTATTGATTCGCCGACAACGATTCGCCGAATGCCATTTAGCCGAATAATCAAACTATCGCTGTCACTTTTGGTCGAATAACGTTACGTAGAATCTTGATTCGCATACAGTTCAGTTTGCTTCTGTGCAAATTATCCGAACTATTATTGGACATTTTACATTTAGCAAAGTAATATTTTCGTTTAGGCCACGTTTAGTCGAATAACGTTTCACATTTTATACATTGTTAAAATATTTTCGAATATGACTTATATGTATGTATGTATAAGCTTTATTGTACATAAAGGAAACAAAAGAGACACAGTTACAGAGTCAGTAATATACAATGTAGGCGGACTTATCCCTTAATGGGATCTCTTCCAGTCAACCTTTGAGGAAATGAGTAGAAGCGAATTAACGATGAGTGACGAATTCAAAAATGTACAACCACTAAAAGAATTAAATGCAAATTTTGTATACACATGGTAACAAATATATACATATACAATTACATTAATACACCAATATATACATATATAATAATATAATAGTAAATAAACAAATACTCGTAAAATATATATTTATATAGGTACTTAGACCAAAAAGTATATGGATATTAATATTAATTCGAACCACAAAGCAAGACGACAATAAAAAAAAAAAATAGATAAAAATTAAAGAAAAAGAAAAAGAGAGAAAAAAAAAACAATCCGATAAAAAAAAAAAAAAAAAAAATTAAGTGTCGGAAAGCCATAGTTTTTTAAGGTTATTCTTGAGTGCTGCTACAGATTGGGACTTATCGCTGTTGTAAAAAAATTGCGCACTTATAGACACTTTTTTTTCTTACATACATACATACATTCATATAATCACGCCTGTAGCCCATAAAGGGGTAGGTAGAGCACATGAACTCTTCAAGTTTCAGTGCCACTCTTGGCAAAAAAGGGTTAAAAGAAATCCAGATTGTGACATTGCAGTGACAGTGCCACAATTTAACCCATACCCCACAGTCGACTTCTACGACACCCACGGGAAGAAAGTGGGGGGGGGGGGGGGGGGGGTTCTTGAACAATGTATAATGTGAAATTCTTTTCGTTGCGGTAATAATTTACATATACTGGCAACATTATGTTCGGTGAAAAATTTGGTGAGTTGAAAACAACAATACATAATTTACTAAAATTAATCCTTAGAATCAGAACATGATGATTAATATAAATAAGTAAATGAAATAAATGTGAATTACTCTTACAAACGATCTAACAACTAGATTCTTGAATCCGCAGAACACTTTGTACGCAAGTTCCAGGCTCCAGCCAACTCACCAAAAAAAAATACCAAATGATCACTCGACCTATTGTGTTTCGACCAATTTTGTGTCGGCCAATTTTTACAATTACTAAATGATTGTTCGTCGAAAAGTAAATCGGCGTATCAAATTTCTACCTACTGACTCCGTTTACGAACGAATATTATGCGAAATGAGAATCTTCCAATCGTTATTCGGCCAAAACAGGCGTCGGCGAATCGTTGTCGGCGTACCGAAAATCGGCGTATTTTATTTCGGAATATCAATCGGGCACCCTCTGTATATCAGTTTTAGTTAAATTCGAAAAATTGTTTTCATATTTTTTATACATAATAAATGAATTTATTAGTGCGAGAGACCCTTCTTAAGAATAACATTCAAGTTAGTGTGAAGTGATTGACGGCACATATCAAAACAAATCACATTAGGAATTGGTAAAGGCTGTCACACACGTGTTCATTAATTATCTTTATTTTTTTAATAATTCGATAACCGCAAGAGTTAAGGCGCTAGTTTCTTAGATAAATTAATTGTATTTGGTGTAAAGAACCTTCCCTTACAGTTAACGGAATTCAATAAAAACAGGTTGTATAAATGTAAAAAAAAATATTTTGCAAATGAATACATAAGGATTTAACCCATTTAAAGGGTTAAACCACGTCTATTTTTCCATTTCGCAACCCTATTTCATACTCACTAAAGCTGTACGGCAAAAAACCCTAACACATTTGATAAATTGTGGTTCTTATGACTCAACACGCTTAAGGAGCGTTTACAATGGGTCCTATGACATAGCTTTGTTGACTATTAAGGTGACGTTTCGATGTTAGATTTGGCTACATTATTGTTGACATTATTTTGAGTTCGTATGTCATCGCTGTATTTGTCAATTTGTTTGATAAAACGTTTGCTATTTATTATACGATTTCTATTTTAGACTCATATTTTCGCTACAAGAAAATCAATAAGTATAGCATACATTATACAATTCAGAAACAAACAAACACCACTTATTTATTGAGTATGTCGTTACTGTGCTGTCGTTGCTCTTAAAAAAATATTACAAAAAAAATAAATTCAAACTATTTTTTTCTGTAAATAATTACAAATAACATGTTTTTTCTTAACTACTAATCTTAACTAATAAAGATTTTTTGAGTTAAGGAGTCCTATCTTTTATGGCTAAGTAATTATACTAATGATTGCATGCATTTTTACATATTTGAGGGTTAATTATTCAATTAATTGGCGTCGTAAGACTAGCGTCGTTAGTTAGACTGAAAAGTTGTTTACAAAAATGCCTGAACTAGGAACTAGGAACCATTGAAGCTCATACAAGTGTCCTCAGTCGACGCTGCATAGGGTGGACGCATGCTCGCCCGCCACGCCAATGCTCTGCTCCGAGCCACTCAGGTCTTACGCTGTGTCTTGCGTGGGCGACGGTCGCGCGACCGTCGCCGTCGCGTCTCATACTTCCATGTCGATAAGGTTTGATTTCGTATGCGTCGCATCGCCGTCGCGTGACCATCGCGCGACCGTCGCCCACGCAAGACACAGTGTGCACGCTCCTTAAGCTCGTGTAGGAAGCAATTTTTCACAATTATTGACGGCCGGCGCACGTGAAACATTCGGGACATTACGTCCGCCATTGCGGGCTTACTTCCCGGCGCGGTCATTTAATCAATTTCAACAAAGGATGATGTTTATAACTTTCAGGATGCTTGTGGTTTTGACCTTAATGTTCAAAAATGTTGATAAACAACTTTGATGATGATGATGTATTCCTGTTATCCCTCACTAGGGACATAGGCCTCTTAGAAGAATCTACCACTTTTCACGATCCTGGGCCACTGCTTCCAAATCCTTCCAGCCTAGTCCACTTGCGCCAGCCTCCTTCTCCACTGACCGCCTCCACGTGGTACAAGACCTTTAGCTTTACCCAAGACAACTTTATTAACAAAACCGGCCAAGAGCGTGTCGGGCCACGCTCAGTGTAGGGTTCCGTAGTTTTTCGTATTTTTCTCAAAAACTACTGAACCTATCAAGTTCAAAACAATTTTCCTAGAAAGTCTTTACAAAGTTCTACTTTGGTGATTTTTTTCATATTTTTTAAACATATGGTTCAAAAGTTAGAGGGGGGGACGCACTTTGTTTTCCTTTAAGAACGATTATTTCCGAAAGCATTAATATTATCAAAAAACGATCTTAGAAAACCCTTATTAATTTCTAAATACCTATCTAACAATATATCACACGTTGGGGTTGGAATGAAAAAAAATATCAGCCCCCACTTTGCATGTAGGGGGGGTACCCTAATAAAACATTTTTTCCCATTTTTTATTTTTGCACTTTGTTGGCGTGATTGATATACATATTGGTACCAAATTTCAGCTTTCTAGTGCTAACGGTTACTGAGATTATCCGCGGACGGACGGACGGACGGACGGACGGACGGACGGACGGACGGACGGACAGACAGACATGGCGAAACTATAAGGGTTCCTAGTTGACTACGGAACCCTAAAAATGAATAATTTCACATATTTCTAAAAAACTTTTTACAGTCAAATAATTGGAACCCTAGGCCACTCTACAACCATGTCAAAATGACAAGCAGTAAGAGATTTCGATGTAGGGAACGAATCAAATCCACCATCCCTCTCACCATCTCTCTCGCTATATCGTAATCCTGCAAAAGGATTCATATAGGAGGAGCAAGCACAAATTGCTCGCCCTTAGAGTTGGTCAAAGGCGCCTAGCCATAACATATACTAGAGAAATTACTTACAATCTGATTTATAACGTCACTATGACATAGTTCTACAGTGGCTTAGCGTTCCAATTGGTTGACTGTAGAGAATAATTATTTGTTGTTACCTTCGTGTATAAACAAGTTGAACAGTGAAGCGTTTTTATTATAAGAGTTTTAGGGTTTTATCAAAACATGTTACAGAACAAAACTTATTCGGTTAAAGTAACTTTGCAAAAACAAAACGAATAAGTTGCAGTACCTTCACTTGTTCAAAACGGTGGTTGATAAATGATAAAATGAACACCAACTCCACACTAATAACCTAACCACAAAATTAAAATTTTGAAAAAACCCCGACCGCGACATAGTAGATCGATTTTCATGAAACATGGCTAAGAACACTCCCGACTAACTCAGCTTTCAGAAAAAAAAAACTAAATCTAAATCGGTTCATCCGTTTGGGAGCCACGATGCCACAGACAGACAGACAGACAGACAAACAGACAGACAGACAGAAAGACAGAAAGACAGACAGACAGACAGACAGACAGACAGACAGACAGACAGACAGACAAATAGACAAACAGACAAACAGACAAACAGACAAACAGACAAACAGACAAACAGACAAACAGACAAACAGACAAACAGACAAACAGACAAACAGACAAACAGACAAACAGACAAACAGACAAACAGACAAACAGACAAACAGACAAACAGACAAACAGACAAACAGACAAACAGACAAACAGACAAACAGACAAACAGACAAACAGACAAACAGACAAACAGACAAACAGACAGACAGACAGACACGTCAAACTTATAAAACCCCGTCGTTTTTGCGTCGGGGTTTAAAAAATTATGTTACGCATAATTAACCCGAAGGATACTTTGAGAGATAATTGTTAAATGTATACCTTATTCTTTGTTTTCACGTAGTCAATACTGGTCGCTGCTATTAAAATATAAATTTATAAATATAAAAATAAACATCTTAGGCTACTCCTTCAAAAACGACATTACACATACAGGGATTCCTATGGTAAAATTACTTGGGCTAATACTCGTATTATGTCCATATAATATTATTTATCTATGATACCGAATCAATATCCTTGATTGTCGAAGGCCCTAGTTACATTGATTCATTGCACAAACGGCCCTATAATTACAATACTAACGACATGAGTCAAGCTTTCAGCGAAGTTAAGTTACTGGTTTACCACAAGTTTAGTAACTGTGGCTTAAGTTAGCAAGACGGTGCACGCGAAATAATTCATCAGGTATAAAGGAGTTTGGTGCCGTATTCTCATTGGTTCAACGAGCTACGTGTTTGATAAACCAGCTTACAAAGTGTTGGTATGAAAGTAAAGAATTTTATCCACTCATCCTTACTAAATTATAAAATGGGAAAGTCTGTTTGTTTGTCCTTCTTTCACGGCAAAACGGAGCGATGAATTGTCGTAATTTTTTAAGTGGAGATAGTTGAAGGGATGGAGAGTGACATGGGCTGTACTTTTTGTCTCTTTTTAACGCGAGCGAAGCCGCGGACAACAGCTAGTTGTTTCATATTTTCCAATAGACTCTAATGACTGAAGCAAACTCTGCTAAGTTTTAACCATCACGCTTTTAGATTTTTTTTTAGTTTTGCAGAAATCCTAAAAAGAGCCTCTTTATGGTTTAAATGACTCAAGTTATAAACGTACAATTTACTGAATGGTACTTGTTAACTATCTCTTTTTTTAACACAATAAAAGCACTTATATCAAAACCTTACAAATGAAAACTTATGCTAAAAACTTTACAAATAAAAAATTTGGCTTAACTCTTCCGTATCCTCCGATAATCAATTATCATCGTCAGAAATCATGCAGTAACTTTAACATTGCAGTAACTTTTACAATGTCAGGACTGTATTGCCAGCTTTAAGATAGGAAAAGGTTTTTTCTCGAAGATATGAAGCAGTCTGTCGTTTTGAAATACCGCAGGCAGTTAATTCCACAGTTTAACTGTGCAAGTCAGTAGAATTTATAGCGGCTATCAATAACGTTGGGACAAGTCAATTGCATAAATGAGTCCCCACAAATCCTTGTTCAAAACCCGATTCTCAAAAATCTTGGTGAGTCTCGGCTCGTTCTCAGAATCACTAGTCCTAAACTGGTATATAAATTGTAGTTTCTACTACCTAAATATAGTGTATGTACATATTGTACATATGTATGTAGGTAGTGAAAAAATCTTCAAAGATTAAAAGGGCCAATCCGCGGCACGAGTAACATGAGTCACGATTTTATGGCATGTTCCATTTATTCACGACGCAAGTTCAAGTGGTAATCTATCTCTAAATAAGTGTTACTTTCCTGATATTTGTATAGATCCTTTCATTTTTTTATGAAATAGGCAGCAAACGAGCAGACGAGCCGCCAGATGGGATCTACATCATCTGTTCATTTGCAGATGTAGCTCAAATAAACACCCAATGAAGTCGTGACTCACGTTACTTTTACGTGGATTCACCCAAAAGATCTTCTCACTGAAACGTGACACAATTGAACGTAAATTTTGGGACCTTTTTAATGGTAAGATGAAAAGTGCTGTCGATTTTGAGTAGAACCCGTCGAAACATACCGTTCAGGAATCAGGTTCTAAAATAACAATTTATGAAAACGCTCAAAGCCCTGACAGCCTCAAGTCTTAGGTTGGTTTAAATTAGAGATTATTATGGGAAGAACAAGCATATACCAGCCTGAATCCTCGACGAGAGGTTGACCGGAATGGTGGCCGATTACAGATATAAGAAGCGCCTGGTATCCGTTGGCTCGTTGGACGGCTTCCAAAAATTTGCGGGTCACAACTGGATGAGACTAGCTCAGGATCGGAACGTGGCGTGCTAGAAGAGAGGCCTACGCTCAGCAGTGAGCGATAATGGACTGAAATGAGTCCCCGACTCGCTAAACTTGAGCGATGACAATAACATAAATTCTGTTTACACAAGCTACCGTGGATTTTGGTCTTATTACTTTTTGAACACATTGTTGTTTATATACAATGGTAACTCGAATAAATTTATTCAGCACGTGCAAGAGTTGCTAAAGTTTTGCGACAAACAGGAAAAATATTGTATTTACTCTGAGATTTTCATTAATTATACAACTTTCAAGGCTTGCTCACCACAATTTAGGCACAGTGAGCTTGACATTGACATGTTTGTTAGCGTCTGCGTACTTAACAGGACTATATATAGAATTATATTGCTCGTATCAACATATTAGATCAAGCGGCGGAAAAAAAAGATATTAGCTGCTATGCCAGCACCAAAGTACCTCATTTTCATTTACATCAAAAAAATTAACATGTAAAATACAAGCATCGGGAATCCATTGAAAAAACAAGCATAGATTATTCTACAAAATAGTGCCAGATAAACTAAAATTCTCTGAAAATCCACTACAGCATCATGCCATACCTACATATTTTCCTGTCACCATTCCGAAATGATTCCCAGAGCACTGGACATCACAGTCAGTCGTCATAAAAAAACAAAACACAATCAACATCCTATCACACGCTCCGGAGCTCTCAGTATAGTCATATGCAATAATATGTTAAACAAAAAGCCACAAAAAATATGACACGCTTGAGCGACATGTTTCAAAACATGACAATCGTTATTTATACTTAATTAATACGTGAGTAACCCGCTTCAAATATTTGAATTTTTATTTTATAGTTGAAAGGCTCTTAAGACTTTTTTAAACTAAAATATGGACTTACTCATGGCCACAGACTAGCCTGAGGCGAAGACGGGGCCTGCGATGGAGCACGCCCAGAAGGTGAAGGTGATTTGAAGGTTGCTGAGTTATATGAGCTGGGAAGTATAGATAGACACTGGCACGGAATTCCACTCCTTGGCAGTGCGCATAAGAAAGGACGAAGCCATTTTTCCCTTGTGGTTCAAAATTCCAATATAATTTCTCCTTAAGCAACTATAATTGCAGCGTTAGTGCGCTTTTACATTATACGATCCCGTGAAGGATTTCAAAGGAAGAAATCAAAGATGGCGGCGTAAATATACGGGATACCGGATCCGACGTCCGATATCGGATAGGATAGTGTGAAAAGGCACTAAGTCGGGATTGCTAAACAAACCGGTTCGAACTGCCTTCGCCACTGGAGGTGTCAATTTTTTTTAATATTTGGTTATCTTATTTCGATTTTTATTTTGTCTTTATTTAAACTAGGTCTGGACTTAGGACCTTATGCCTCCACAAATAAGGTCGTGTCATATATTATATTACACCCTTTTGTACCACACTGACTGTACATTCTGGTAAATAACACATCACGGTACCATTGTTTGTCACTCCAGCCCCGTTAATGGAACAGAGACACAATATATTAGCGTTATTTGGCCATTCGGGCGTATTTACAAGGAAAAGGGCAAGATAGGACGGCCGTCAAACTATTTTTTTTTATTTATAGCCCTCTTTGCAGTAGATGTCATGGGTTTATTGCGATGTGATGTGATATTGGACCCTTTTTGATGCTTTTTTTACATTACATCAACCCCTTAAACGCGTTGTTCCAGATTTGTCATAGACAATTTAACTTCTAATGAACACATTTGAGGTTATTCATTCAGTAGCAAATTTTTTTGCAGTAGCAAGACAATAAAGTTCTGTATATATATTTTTAGCACTTTTCATACACAGATACCTGACTGTATCTAGTATAGCGAGTTTCTTGTATATTGAAATACCTATAGCCTTACGTTGGGTTAAAATGGAAGCAATTTCGTATATATATAACCTTATCTATTCGTCTCCGAAACGTGACGCGCGCACGTTTGCCAATACGCCCTAAGTCAATTGTCCCAAAATGTTCCCATAGAAAAATGGCGTAAAAGACACGGTTTTGTATGGAGTTAGGACCTTTTGAAATTGGTGGCGTAGAACAAACAAGTGGCACGCAAAGCCCTAAACAAAGTTTGCCGTTTAGTTTAATTTCTTATTTACACGTGAAGATGTGTGGACCTAAAATATAATTATTTGTTTAAAATATTTAAGCGTGTGTTGCAAAATATAAAGTAGGTACATAATTAAATTGCGGACTTATGCCGTAATGAATTCGTTATCAGTCAATCATTAGACCAATGAGAAAACTTATTACAACTGTTGCACAAAGGCCTCAAAATCTCAAAATCTAACATGACGAACTCCTTTCCAGTTCCAGTACCACTGCCACAACGCGGGCGCGGCTGTTCGCAGCCGCTGAAAAGGAATCCGGTCAGTGGCTGCACGCTTACCCCTCCCCTCCCAGTGGTACCTACCTTGAGCCTGATACCCTGCGCCTAGCCGTGAGCCTCAGGCTCGGAGTAAAGGTCTGCACCCCTCATAGGTGCCCCTGCGGCACAACCGTCGACGAGCTTGGACACCATGGCCTTTCTTGTCAACTGAGTGCCGGTCGCCTCTCCAGACACTCTGCCCTGAATGACATTATACGCCGGTCTCTTGCTACCGTCAACGCGCCGGCCATCCTTGAACTAAACGGCGTTTCGAGGGACGATGGCAAGAGACCGGACGGTATGACCCTAGTTCCTTGGAAGATGGGACGGGTGCTAGTCTGGGACGCCACATGCGTCGATACACTGGCACCTTCCCATCTTCCAAGAACCTCAAACAGGGCTGGGGCAGCTGCGGAGGCGGCTGAAATAAAAAAGATGACAAAATATCGGGGTCTCGGACACCAATACCATTTTAGGGCAGTTGGCGTCGAGACCCTAGGGCCATGGGGTCCAAGCGCCCGTGAGGTTTTTAAAGAGCTGAGCGCAAAGCTCAAAGAAACTACCGGTGACCAGAGAGCTGGCAGCTTTCTCTCGCAACGCATTAGCATTGCTATTCAGCGAGGGAATGCTGCCAGCATCTTTGGCACCATGCCGCGGGGGCCATATTTAGACGTATTTTAGTTTATTTTTAGTTTAGTTTAGTTTTTAATTTAATTTTAAGTTGTTTTTTATTGTTATTTTTAGAGTTAGATATGTATTATTTATTTGTTACTTAAGTTTTATGTCTAATAAAAATATACTTTGGTAATAAAAAAAAAAAAAAAAAACATGACGAATTGACTTGATTTTTTAAGTGGAGATAGTTGAAGGGATGGAGAGTGACATAAGCTAGTTTTTGTCTCTTTCAGATCTAACCCTCCACTTCCCTAAAATGGGGGCTGGTTTGTATACTTGGAACATTTCGCAATTTTTTAATTTATATTAGCAAGTGACTGTACTGGTACTCTTACCACTTATTAAGTCAATATTTCCATAAGTACTTAAAGCTTAACGTTAAGATATGTACGTCAACATTTTCGTTCTAAATCCGACATGGATCGGTGTTAAAAACATCACGATACTTTAATTGACGACCGGTCTGGCGTAGTTGGTAGTGACCCTGCCTGCTAACCCGCGGTCCTGGGTTCGAATCCCGGCAAGGGCATTTATTTGTGTGATGAGCGCAGATATTTGTTCCTGAGTCATGGATGTTTTCTTTATATATAAGTATATATTTATCTATATAAGTATGTATAACGTCCCCTAGCATCCATAGTACAAACTTTGCTCAGTTTGGGGTTAGGTTGATCTGTGTAAGGTGTCCCCCAATATTTATTTATTTAATAAAAAAGCGTCACTTTTCATACGAACTGATATTTGATGTAGGATCTTTGAAACAGAAATGGAGTGATCCCCATAACTCAAGCAAGAATATGAAGCCATGGAAATCGAAAATATAATTAAAAATACGCATTAGGATAAACCCACGCCATAAATCATACCAGCTTAGTGAAGCGATTCAACGGATGACTTATAACGGGAAATACACACTTATACATACCTACACATACATACAGGGTGTTTCAATGATCGTACTACAAAATACGTAATACCAAGAATAATATAAATCACGTATTCAGCTCTTAAAATTCTACATCATTCAATTTTGATAATTTTCTAACAAAATAAATAAATGGAATTCTCGAAGTGTGGTCACTCATTGAGAATTAATGGCATGTTAGTCAGTGGGTTGACACTGACAAGTAACGTCATAATGCGTCATAAGTTTGACATATATTATCTGTCTGTGTGTATGTCTGTCTGTCTGCCTGTCTGTCTGTCTGTCTGTCTGTTTGTCTGTCTGTCTGTCTGTCTGTCTGTGTGTGTGTCTGTCTGTGGCATCGTAGCTCTCGAACGGATGAACCGATTTTGATTTAGTTTTTTTTTGTCTGAAAGCTGAGTTACTCGGGAGTGTTCTTAGCCATGTTTCATGAAACTCGGTCCACTGTGTCGCGGTCGGAGGTTTTTCCAAAATTTTAATTTTGTATTCATAAAATATCAACCTAATATAAACAAAAAGGTGAGATTATGCTGCAAAAATAGGTTCTAACTATATTCTCTTAACAACCCAGGTAGGCCAAAATAACACGATTTAGGAAAACAATGATACTAATGATTAATATTGTCTTCGGTTACCGCGATAGTTACTCATGAAATAAAACTATGGAAACGGATTAAATCGCGTATAATGAATTTAAAATACATCCCGACGTTTCGAACTCTTTACAGCGTTCGTGGTCAACGGGTGACTGAGGAAAAATTAAAATGTGCAAAAGCTACCCACTTACAAGAAATATTAACGAACCCTGACCACAAATAATATAGATTTCTAAGGCAGGTTCACACACTTTTAATAAAGCCAGTTATACAATATTCAAAAAATTTACCATTACTCTGTTAAAAAATAATTAACCAATTAATCTACACAAAATTGACAAAGAAACAAACTGCAAATGTCCAACACCATACAACACAAATGCCTCACAGCCTTCGTCGTGCTTGTTCCATTATCAGATGTACTACTGGATCCCAAGCCGGTGGTAAAGTAAAGCCATCCTCTCTATTAAAGTTTGGATATTTCTTGATCTCAATGGCCTCTCGCAACATTCTGGGTATATATCGCTTCTCCTTAGCGAGAACCAGAGGCTTGTCAAACTTTATAGCATGATTGACTTTATCCATGACATGTTCAGAGACTGCAGACCTTTGCCGACGGTGCTTGACATCCGCTATGTGTTCCTTCACCCGTGTGGAAATGCTTCGTTTCGTCTGTCCCACATATGACAGCCCGCACTCACAGTCTAGCCTGTACACTCCCGCGCTTTGTAGAGGAGTTTGACATTTCACAGGCCTCAGGAATTGGGACATCTTCTTCATAGGCTTGAAATAAGTTTTAATAGAAGCCCGTTTCAAGATGTGGCCGATCCTATCTGTGACCCCTCTAACAAAGGGGAGAATTGCAGGCCGGCGCTCGACTGTAGGGATCTTCAAACGGGCCTTCTGCTTGACACGCGGTATCTTGAGCTCGTTCGCCAACAGCGCCTGCCTGGCATGTCGAAGCTCCGCGGTCAAATGCGAACGAGCTCAAGATACCGCGTGTCAAGCAGAAGGCCCGTTTGAAGATCCCTACAGTCGAGCGCCGGCCTGCAATTCTCCCCTTTGTTAGAGGGGTCACAGATAGGATCAGCCACATCTTGAAACGGGCTTCTATTAAAACTTATTTCAAGCCTATGAAGAAGATGTCCCAATTCCTGAGGCCTGTGAAATGTCAAACTCCTCTACAAAGCGCGGGAGTGTACAGGCTAGACTGTGAGTGCGGGCTGTCATATGTGGGACAGACGAAACGAAGCATTTCCACACGGGTGAAGGAACACATAGCGGATGTCAAGCACCGTCGGCAAAGGTCTGCAGTCTCTGAACATGTCATGGATAAAGTCAATCATGCTATAAAGTTTGACAAGCCTCTGGTTCTCGCTAAGGAGAAGCGATATATACCCAGAATGTTGCGAGAGGCCATTGAGATCAAGAAATATCCAAACTTTAATAGAGAGGATGGCTTTACTTTACCACCGGCTTGGGATCCAGTAGTACATCTGATAATGGAACAAGCACGACGAAGGCTGTGAGGCATTTGTGTTGTATGGTGTTGGACATTTGCAGTTTGTTTCTTTGTCAATTTTGTGTAGATTAATTGGTTAATTATTTTTTAACAGAGTAATGGTAAATTTTTTGAATATTGTATAACTGGCTTTATTAAAAGTGTGTGAACCTGCCTTAGAAATCTATATTATTTGTGGTCATGGTTCGTTAATATTTCTTGTAAGTGGGTAGCTTTTGCACATTTTAATTTTTCCTCAGTCACTCGTTGACCACGAACGCTGTAAAGAGTTCGAAACGTCGGGATGTATTTTAAATTCATTATACGCGATTTAATCCGTTTCCATAGTTTTATTTCATGGATACTAATGATTATTAATTAACTAGTTTAACAACACGCGACCTAAAATAGTGTTTTATCAATATAGGAAGACGAGTTCGAAAAACATATTTTAGTATTACGTTCATTGCAACAACCTGTATATCCCATATTTTTACACATGCATTCAACCAGATACATTGACCTCACTCGCGACGAAGTATAAGGCTTATTTCAGTTGAAATGGTAGTTGAATGGGGGGTTCAAGTTGTGGTGGTTGTTTTTTGAGATACAACCAACAATTGTGAGCTGGGGTTATTCCAGTTTTTCTAGTGTAAGCGAGTTGAAAGCTCATGGTTTGGGTAAAAAAGGTCTACTAAAGAATTTGATATATCTGAGCTGTTGGTCGAGGATCAAAATGGAATAATGAAATGAAATATTTATTTTCCAAGTAGGTATATCTTTAAAAATCGAAATAAGATGTCATATATTAAAGGGCAGAAGAAGGCTTACGCATAAATTGTTCGAAGACGAAGGACATGCGTCTTAATACCTTGGATGCAGCTCCAATAAATATAAGGGGTGAAGCAGTGGAACAGGTCAATCGTTTTACGTACCTAGGGAGCGTGGTCGACCCTTCAGGGGGAGCGGAGAGTGATGTTGAGACGCGCATCAATAAAGTGAGAGCAGCGTATGCCCAGCTGAAGCCTGTTTGGACGTCCACCGTAATAACTCGGGGTACTAAAATTAGAATGTTCAACTCTAACGTCAAGTCGGTCCTTTTGTACAGTGGCGAAACATGGTTGGCAACTTGTGAGGAAGGACATCACCAATCGGTTGCAGGTGTTTATTAACAAGTGTCTCTGGCGCATCTTGGGTATTTACTGGCCGACAACTATTTCAAACGCTAGATTGTGGCAGATGACGGGACAAAAACCCGTATGCCAGGAAATACGCGCACGGAAGTGGCGATGGATAGGGCACGTGCTACGCAGAGCAGACAACCACCTGTCCAAGCAGGGTCTCTGCTGGCAATCACCTGGCAGTAGACGGTCGGGGCGGCCTTGTACCACGTGGAGGCGGTCAGTGGAGAAGGAGGCTGGCGCAAGTGGACTAGGCTGGAAGGATTTGGAAGCAGTCGCCCAGGATCGTGAAAAGTGGAAGATTCTTCTAAGAGCCCTATGTCCCTAGTGAGGGATAACAGGAACACATCATCATCATCATCATCATATTAAAGAAAAAATGACGAGCACCACCAGTGGTGAAGGCCGGATTCGAACCGGCGTCTTTTAGCAATCCGGGCCAAACGCCATGAACCCCTAGGCCACCTCGCCACAGCGGAAGCCGTCGAAATTTCTCTTCTATATGTCATATAGTAGTGTGACTACATAAAAAAACACAAATCAAAATATTTGTTAAAAATTATTTGATTTGTTCCCATAGTTGCGTGTAGGTATAGCTTTGTTTGTATTGTTGTATTTTATCAAGGTGTGCAATAAAGAGTATTTGTATTGTATTGTATTATATTGTATATTACAATAGATGTAAGTTTCAGCTAAGCGTCATGTCAGGCCTGAGTGGTTCGAAGCAGAGCGTTAAGCGGGGCGAGCAACTGGGCGGACGAGCGTGAGTCCACACTACGCAGCGTCGACTCAGGACACTTGTATGAGCTTCAATTGTTAGACATGCACGCTGCACGCTAGGGTGGGTCATTTTTACTTTTCTTATTTTCTTAGGGGGCACAGTCACAAAAAGGTGCCATTTTGTAATTAATTAGTGTACAAATTTTTTTTAAATTTTTATGTTTATTTTTTTGCCTCCGGATTTCAGTTAGAATAGAATAGAATAGAATTCATTTATTTAACGTCACAACATAGTACATACAAAAAAGAAGAAGGCATGCAATCAAAACATACAATGGACGCTAAATAAGACCCTCACTCAGCATGATGCCACGGCAACCCGCAGCGCTGGTTTTCTGTGAGGACCTGACTACATCTAGGTTTAGTTTGAAGTTTTTGTATTTTGTATGGAGTAGGGTGTAAAAAAGGTTTAAATTTTTGATGTTTTATTTTCTTTGAAACTTTAGTATGCTATAACGATGCCAATAATGGTATATATTAATAGCAAAATTTTAAATTAAAAGATAATACATACATATACTCCGCACACCACACAAAATGTACAAAAAATTATATGAAAACTTCAAAGTGGACCCGGAGGCAGAAGATTAATTCCAATTGCAAAATAATTTGAAATACTGTTTATTTGCATCAGTTTGCATGTTTTTGTAACTGTGCCCAATGAAAATATAATACTTTTTTTTTAATTACTTAATTATTTTATAGTTAAAATTACTTTTTTTTCTCCATACAAGAGTGACCCACCCTACTGCACGCCCAATATCAGCGTGCACTAAACACACAGTAGTGCAAGCTATAGGCATGACGACCGGTCTGGCTCAGTCGGTAGTGACCCTGCCTGCTAAGCCGGGGTCCTGGGTTCGAATCCCGGTAAGGGAATTTATTTGTGTGATGAGCACAGATATTTGTTCCTGAGTCATGGATGTTTTATATGTATATAAGTACGTATTTATCTATTTAAGTATGTATATCGTCGCTTAGCACCCATAGTACAAGCTTTGCTTAGTTTGGGGCTAAGTTGATCTGTGTAAGGTGACCTCAATATTTATTTATTATTATTAATTTATGTGTATTAAGTTTAAATTGGTATCCGTTGCTAGTCAAGCGTTTGATACTTATGAAGGGATCATGCTAAACTAGTCGGCTTCTAGAAAGGGAGATATATCGTGTATCTCATCACGGGGGTCAACGTTCCTGTTTGAATACATTCGCGATCGGTTTTGTTTTGTTTATTTACGTAAATATGTTGATTGGAAGATAAAAGAACAGGAAGTTATTTGTAGGTTTTAGATTAACCCCACAAACGCCTTGTTCCAGATCTGTCCCAGACAATTTAAATAGTAATTAAAAAAATTAAGGCTATTAATTACCTAATATGACAGCGTGCAGCGGCGTTTGTATAAATAATTTTCACAACGTTTAAACCTCAGGGGAAAAAATTCTATAGAGAGGACAAGCCTTGCGCGGCCTGGTCGCAGATGTAGGCCCATTGGGCCTACACCGCCGCCAGTTCGCCGTCCGCTGTCATCGAGTGTACACGCGCGCTGTTCACCGACGAAAAACGAGTTTTATCCAAAATGCCGAAGTGTGCAATAATAACTTGCAAACATCGCAGTGACCTGAATAATTTCCAAGCCGATAGGATAACATTTCATAGGTAAATACTATTTATTTCCTTTTATTTCACATAAAACACGACTTCAACGTAATACTCCGAGTTGTACCATGTAACCTTACGTTTGCTTGTGCTTTAAAACATTAATTATACATTGCGGCTACACAAGGAACATATTGTAAACAGTGTAGTCTTTTGCGCCGCAATGAACGGTGTACAAAACGATTCACTCAGTGAGACATTTTTCTCGGAAACGAGGCGAGGCGTTCCCGCTATTTATCGTTGTGTGCGTGCGCGATCGCGCTCGCTTATCGTTCGCGTGTACACATACATTGAAATGATGCGCGTGTATTGCGCAATAGGAGCGTCCAGCTACAAGTGTGTGTGGATTAGGTGTGTGCGTGCATTATCTTTACAATTACTGGTGCTTTGTGTGGGTTGCGCAGACCTTGCGACAGGCGTATTCTATACAAATCGCCCGGCATGACCTATCTCCCGAAATCTGTGGTTTAAACGGTATTAAAAAAAAGTTTAACAAATAATACTACATAATAAATAATAATTATTGTATTTACTTGCTACCACTTCGGTGGCATAGAGATATACCTCCCGCCTGATAGAAAGCGGCCACCGCAGCCTATGGACGCCTGCAACTCATGGGGTGTCACATGGGCGTTGCTGACCCATTAGATGTTGTAAAGATACCTGGCGCTGGAACTTGGTGTTATGCAGAAAACAGTACTTACCTGAAACAAATAACAATTACATTTTTAGTATTTACTATATAGTAACTTAATGGTATGAAGTTGAAATAATAACATTATTTTCAGAAAAGTAGAAGCACTTTTTATTTTTGAAGTAGTAACATCAATACCGAATACTTTCAGATATTTATTTATTTATTTTTATACTACGTCGGTGGCAAACAAGTATACGGCCCGCCTGATGTAAAGCGGTCACCGTAACCTATGGACGCCTGCAACTCAAACAGTGTCACATGCGCGTTGCCACCCCATTAGAAACTTATCAGATATGACATTAAACTATTATAAATAATAGAATAGAATAGAATAGAATAGAAATCGTTTATTCGTGGTAAATTACAATAGGTATTAAAAATACAAACATTTAATTATTAAAACATAATATAAAAATTATCGTTTACCAGGAAATGGTCCCGCCCATAATAGTGACATTAAACTATTTAGTTACATGAACATATTTAAAATTATATAAGACACTAACTAAACTTAAAAGCTAGCTAACGTCTAAAATAGGCCCTTGAGGCATTGTACCAAGGATACTGGCGACATTTCCTCGCTGTATCGCAATGCTTATATGTTACACTTGAAATATTATTATTGTTAAAACATGTTCCCCTTAGAATCCCTCTACGCTTCATTATCAAACTGCCTGCTTACTGCTACGCCGCCGTAGATCGTAGCAGATGTTGACCGGACCCGTAGCTTCGTAGCGGTATATTGCAATATTACACAGGCCAATTCAATCTTATGTAAACTGACATCTGGGGCCTTTTTCACCAATGTTACAATAAAATTGTCGTCTGATAGTGACATTTCACCGTCCATTGCCTTACATTGAGTAATGAGCACGGGGTATCATAAACATGATTAAGACGTCGCATCGGGCCAAATCTCGACTAGGGGGCCATTGTAACTAATCCATGTTTTCCATGATTACACTATGATGTTAAGTTCTATATGTATCCACTGAAGACGCCTTACATATATAACCGGTGGACACTATTTAATAGTAAAAACATTATAAAACATAGAAAAAATGGACCAGTTACATCTGCCCCCAGTCGAGAACAGATCTGATATGCCATCGCAGACTTTTTGTAGATCTATTATAGAGACACAATTTTGCTATACATTGTTTTGATATAGCTCCAACGGTTTGGGCAGCGTTTTTGATAAAATTTAAGCTCTCAGGCAGTGGGATTTTGTCCGACTAGATTAGCAAATATCGTCATGTTTCAACCAATCCAAACAAAATCTCAACAAATTATCTACTTAAACCTTCCTCAAGAATACTTCTATTCATATGAAAATACGTTCCGTAGTTTTTGAGTTTATCGCGAACACACAGACAACACAGTCAGACGCGGCGGGCGACTTAGTTTTTTTATAATACGTCGGTGGCAAACAAGCATGCGGTGATGAAAAGCTGTCACCGTAACCTATGGACGCCTACAACTCAAAGAGTGTCACATGCGCGTTGCCACCCCATTAAATAGTAGTGTAGAGATTATAAATGTTCGATGTTAAAGTTCACTTTTGTAAGGAAACATTTTCCCATTAATATCAAAACGTAACATTATCCCGTATAATAAATTAACATGAAACCGTGACGTCCCTAAGTAAATCATCAGGCTAAATAAACCTGACCAGCGCTTGCACTTTAAAATGGCCTTTATGGATTATACAATAGTGTTTATTTTGCGATGAGAGGATCTTCGCCTCGAAATATGAAGCTTTGTTATAAGTTATAAGCGTCAGCGGTTTAAATGTTCCTTTGAGACAGTCATCATTCTACTTGCGTTATCCCAGCATTTTCCACGACTGGGGTCCGCTTTGACATCTACTCCCAAGATTTGACGTAGGCTAACCAGATTGATAAGTCCGTTTTCTTAACTATGTTTTCCTTCACCGAAACTGGCAAACATAAAATGACATTTCGCTCATTGGTACGAGCCAGAGTTCGAACCCGCGATTCTTACGGCTAGGAAAACAGCACTGACTTTCCTGTTCCTGTTCCTAGTAGGTACAGTTCGCTAAAAATATCACGCAAATTAATTGTAGGTTATGAAGATCAAGCTGCCTGTCAGTCTAAATTCAGCGAAGCTCCTAAAACTGCCACAACATAGAAGCATTGTTAAATTATACGGCCGATAATAAAACGCTCAAGACGGATTTTATGACTTGCACCACACTGTTAGCTGACTCGCTGCGGTTCTATAAAATATTAACACTATTTTACTAGCGGACATGAAATTAGGTGGATTGTCCACAGTGGCGCTCAAATTACTATACAGGATGGATTTACATTCTGGATAAAGTTGTATTAATAATGGATTATTTTGTAATAGGATACAGATGCCTATGGAGGGACCTAGTCTTCAACAGAATGACATGATGTCACGATCCTCAGCATTGAGGGAACGACTAAAGAAGAAGAATAGGATAAAACGTAAATAAATGTAAATTTAATTTCGTATGCCAATTTATCTCATTTTTATTTTTGATTTAAGTATTTCTATAATAGTTTAAGACTGTTAGCTGACTCGCTGCGGTTCTATAAAATTTAAACACTATTTTATGGAACGTACATAGTGTCGATCAAACGAAAATTGGGCATTTAATGTCGCGTTTATAGTTGTATTTAAACCCTATTACGAATTTTGCTGCAAATAGGAAAGTTCCAGTTAGCTAAAACTATGTCAGAAGTGACAATGAAAGTAGTACAGCGCCATCTACAAAGAGCTCGCTAACAACCGTAACGAGCGGGAACTTCAAAGGGACGACGCACGGATTTGCGTGACTTAATGTTGGGTAAGTGTTTGGCGATTTTGAGACTTATGGCATGGAGATTGGGAGTGAAATGGGAGTTTTGTAATGCTTTTGATACTTGTTTTATAATAGTATTATAATTATGTCACCTAAAATAACATTTTCTGTTTGGGAAAGTTCGTAAAACAATATATGCAGGCAAATGTTTTTTAGAGGCTATGAAGTTCAATATTTTTTTTTTAATTTGCTAACGTTGCACGTGATACGTGATCTGGTACTAGATGTATAATTAAATCATAATTCCCGAAGAAAAAAAACTAAGTTATTTTGACTCAAGTGTGGAGCAAAAGTGGCTGGTTTATTTTTTGTTAAAATATTGAACTGTACAAAACGACCTAAGAAGTCGGAGTATTATATGAATTATTTTGATTTGTGTATTTCTTACGCTCCACTTGTATTAACAATGCCATAGCAAATTTCAAACTTATTCCATCTGATTGCGATACTACTGATAGTAATTAGCGATTGTTAATATCATAGATATTTTACGATACTATGTAGATAAACTAATAAATGAGCCAGGCTTCGCCGGTAATCGCCACGAAGCCCAAGCGAGTCCTCTCATTAATCATAACGTTGACACCTGAGCGACGCACTCCCAAATTAAATACGTTTCAACGTTGCTCTGTCATTTATTTGATTTCTGACGCAGTGCGTATGCTCTTTGGGTTGAGGCTCTTTGAAAGTTAATTAAGAAAAATGTCGATGAAAAATGCAAAAAGATTGATATGACAATATAAGTATTATGTTGAATATTGTAAGTTAGAAAATTAACCCCTTAAACGCCTTGTTCCAGATCTGTCCCAAACATTTTAAACTGTAATTAACTTAATGTTGCCGATTTGTCCCAGACAATTAAAACTGCTATTATTTTTTTCTGGACAATAACGGTAATGTTATTAAATCAGTAAAAATTATATCAATACATTATTCGACTCGTTTGTATTTTGATTCGATCAAAAATCGATACAGCAAGTCGAGAGTGGTATCAACTCATTGCAAAAATGAAATGATTAAAATATATGCAAATATTATAAACCTTACAACAAAATATTACGCGGTTTGTAATTCAAAATATAGTCATAATAGCATTAAACTCACAGTGCACAGGCAAGAAGTTGTAAATATATACTCAGACTTTCTATAAAATGTGTTAACCTATAAGAGTTTTGAATTATCCACAGTTATTTGACAGTTATAGACATATTGACCGGGATAGACCCAATGCAACTTTGACATCCACCTGCCTTCTTCAATTTTCCGTGATCATGATGCATGTTAACTGCGTCGAAATGTCGGGAGCTCAACAAAAATCAAAAATGTAATCAAAGTCTATATCCCGGTTAATGTAAGTCTAATTTGTGTTAACCAATGTCAAGGTCACTTACGACAATCATATTGACAGTCACCAGAAATAACAGGTACTCTTCAATAAATAAATAAAATAAATAAATATTGGGGACACCGTTACACATATCAACCTAGCCCCAAACTAAGCAAAGCTTGTACTATGGGTACTAAGTGACGATATACATACTTAAATAGATAAATACATACTCATATACATAGAAAACATCCATGACTCAGGAACAAATATCTGTGCTCCTCACACAAATAAAAGGGATTCGAAGCCAGGCCCGCGGCTTAGCAGGCAGGGTCACTACCGACTGAGCCAGACTGGTCGTCAATTACATATGTGACACGCTCATAATATGGCTCTACACAAAAATAAATCCTTGTTAGATATTTTTGCAGCCTTTGATGCACACCTTACATTATTCCAGTGACTGTGCAAGAACAAATATTAGTAGTTACAAAAATAACGTAAGCAAGCTTGTAATAGTTGTAATAAAGCCAGAATAGTCCTATAACGTTCCCAATACCAATACCCACACTACAAAGGCAATACTTACGCCGAAACATTATTACTAATATTTTTCCTTTAACGCCCAATAAGAGTAATAAATAAGGCTCGTGAGGCGAGTGGCCGACGTGTAGAGTGTGAACTACGTGAGTACAGTACCTACTATTCGTATGTTGGAAAAAATAAAAGAAGTAGCCTTTGACCCCTGGAACGCCGTTCTCAAAAATTTGCTACTGAATTAATAACCTTCAGTTTGTTAGTTACAGTTTAAATTGTCTGGGACAGATCTGGAACAAGGCGTTCGAGGGGTTAATATAGATATAATTAAACGTTTGATTTAATTAAATAAATACTAGAAAGCAATCGATTTATAGGCAGCAAACGAGCAGACGAGCCGCATGATGGGAAGCAGTCATCGCCGTTCATGGACATAAGTAACATCACGGGAGCCACTTTTGCGTTGCCGACCTTTGAGAAACCTAACTACCTGCTTTTAGAAACACCTCAGAAGGTATCGCATTCTACAACTTGCACGTTCTGGGAAACATGAGTGAGAGGCCCGTGTGATTAAAATAATGACTTTTTTTTTCAAAAATAATTCAAGACATCGTTCAGGCAGGCGTAGCGCGATAAATGATAAAACATCAGGCCGTCCGTATCGTACTATTTGTAAGTGCGATAGGGACGGCCTGATGTTTTATCATTTATCGCGCGACCATGCATGCCTGCCTGCCTGGTCATCTCGGATGTGGATAAAAATGGTAAAAAAACGTATTCAGTATGATCCTAATTTAAAATGCATACGGCTATTTCTCAAAATTTTGGCACCGACAGGTGAAAGATTTGTTTTTTTTTTAAATGTCGCATTTTTAAAAATTTGTTTGTAGGGATCGTTTGAATGCGTCTCAAACATTTCAAAAATGTCAAAGGCACCGATATCAATTACTTATTTTAGAAGTTATGATCGATTAAAATTCAGGAGAACGACATCATGATCAGGTGAAGGATAAATATACACAGGTTATCGACAACAGCAGCAGGTTAACGACAAATTAGTACAAATTTGTATGACACATTTGACAAGTTAACGACAAGCGTCGCTAACCTGCGTCCGTAGTCGATCACCTGTAGTTTGGTGGTCATTCACCTGATATGGACGTCATTCACCTGCCCATCAGCATTATATTTCTTAAGCTTCATTCTTCAGATATAAAAAACCAGGTAGTCCTTTAACCTACTAGGCAACTCATCGCATGTTTAAAGTGGGTAGTAATAAAACTCGAACAGGCCTATTCCCACTTCTCCACCTAGTCTAGGTGGGGAGTACGGCTTGCCGCCATTGCTCATTCTTTATTCTTGCGAGGCAACGAACGCACGTAAATTCAGAATTAAAAATTCAAAATCGTGAAAATGCCTAAACGTAGTGCAGAAGAAAAAATAGCGCACTATACGCGAAAAATCCAAAGAATACAAGAAAAGAAAATCAAACGTATTCAACAAGTTTCAACAGTGTTGCCAAATTCTTCAGACTCTGAAGAAAAATCAGGTGAGTGTAATATTTTTCGTAAAAACCTACACTTTGTGGTCCAACATAATACATTTAGTACCGCGCGGGCCGTGAGTCCACGCCTGGTAGCTATAAACCTGGGGGGCGGCCGTGAGTCGTCACGAAGGTAAAACCTGCTTGGGGGTTGGCCGTGAGTCAACACGATAGCAATATATGAAAAAACTATGAAGATTATCCTTTAGATAAAAATACAATTAAAACACCTTATGGGTTTTTCTTGTAAACTAACTCATATTCTACCCTCAAATTAAATTACTTATTTTATTTTCTATTTTTAGACCACGAAGATGCTTCGGCGTTCGAAAATGTTAATGAAGAACCTGAAGGGTCTGCCGCAAATTCGAATAAGGAGACTCCACCGCCACCTCAAACTGAGGCAGGTGACGCCGAAACAGTCCCTGTAATAGACGCGGAGTTACTGACCGCTCTTGGGGAGGCCACGGACGAGGCTCCCAAATATGGTGAACAAATTCATCCGGATTTGGCTCAAAGATGGCTGCCTATATTACGTAAAGGTATGGACAAAAATGCCAAGGACGAACTGATCAAAGAGTACAGTATACCAGAAAACTGTAAACTACTAAGAGCTCCGTCATTAAATGCCGAGATCTCCGCGGCTGTTACAGACATAGCCAGAGGTCGTGATAAGAAAATCGAAGCAGAACAACAGCTCTTAGGCGTGGGCCTATCCGCTATAAATAGAGCCATGACCTTACTTTTAACTACCGACGACAAACAAAGTAAGGTCCGAGCGATAAAAACCCTATCTGACGGATGTCGCATCTTATCCGACCTTCATTTCTTACAGTCGCAGGCCAGAGTGAAACTAGTCACTCCAGGCTTAGATAAGGTCTTCCTTAATCTGATCCAAGATGTTGAGAGAGATGAGGCCCTGTTCGGCAGCAAACTGTCCGAAAAAATCAAGGCATCGAAAGCGATCGAAAAACAAAGCTCTCAGATTAAGAAGACTGTCGCGACACCAGCCACAAGTACATTCCAGGCTGCGGGCCCATCCTACGCTCGATACCCGGGAAACTGGTCGAGGCCCGCTCGCTTCCAACCGACGAGCCGACGGGGGCGCGGCGGGCCACGCTGGAGCGCGCCGGCAGCTCCGAGGTCGACGGCGCCGGCCAGCGCGCAGACGCAGCCCAAGGCAGCTTACACCAGGCCACGTGCACCAGCGCGCCAGTAACACAGGTACACGCCGGTCGGCTTAATGCTTTTTATAATTGTTGGGTAAATGTTACTAAAAATAGGA
This sequence comes from Leguminivora glycinivorella, assembly GCF_023078275.1. Taxonomy (NCBI): domain Eukaryota; kingdom Metazoa; phylum Arthropoda; class Insecta; order Lepidoptera; family Tortricidae; genus Leguminivora; species Leguminivora glycinivorella. Next base: position 21,797,363 of record NC_062985.1, on the reverse strand, counting down.
CCGTATTGGACTGGATCCAGAACGGATTTCCTATTCCTTTCACGGGACCTGTTAACCAAACTGTGAAACCTGTTAATTCATTTTCACGTCAAGAGACGCATGAAATGAAATTAGCTATTCAAAATTTGATTGATCTAGGTGCTATCACTGAATGTCAACAAAGCGAGGATCAATTCATATCGAAGATTTTTCTAACCCCTAAATCAAATGGTGGTTATAGGTTCATCCTTAACCTAAAAAACCTGAACCAGTTCGTTTGTAAGTCTCATTTTAAAATGGAAGACTTTAGGACGGCTTCAAAGTTAATACCCAAAAATGGATTTATGGCTACCATCGATTTAAAAGAGGCATATCTACTTGTACCTATAGCGAAGGCCGATAGGAAGTACTTGAGATTCGAATTTAACAGTATAACATACGAATTTACCGCTTTGGCGTATGGACTTTCAGTGGCACCTAGAACTTTCACCAAAATAATGAAAGAAGTAATTACATTTTTAAGAAAGCAAGGTTTTACATCAACCGTATATTTAGATGATATTTTATGTGTCGGAAGGGATTACCACGAATGTAAACAAAACGTAGAAGAGACTATCCGTCTACTAGAATGCTTAGGGTTTGTTGTAAATTACAACAAAAGTGCCTTACAGCCTCAACAGCACTGCAAATTTCTAGGCTTTGTTTACAATTCAGTGGAAATGTCAATATCTCTTCCTATAGAGAAACGTAACAACATAGCACAGCTACTGAAAAAGTTTATAAAATTACCTGTTTGCTCAATAAGAGAATATGCTCAATTGTTAGGAGTACTAACATCCGCATGCCCAGCAGCCAAATACGGATGGTTGTACACTAAATTGCTCGAAAGATATAAATTCTTGGCTATTCAAAAATATCAGAATTATGAAGCAAAAGTCAAACTACCCTCTGAAGTGTTACCCGACTTAATTTGGTGGAATAATAATATATACGAAGTTTCTTGCAATTTAGGCAACGTCAAATTCGATTTAGAAATTTTTACCGACGCATCCCGCACTGGGTGGGGTGCGTTTTGCGGCGGGGCGTGTGCAAACGGCGCATGGAAAACAGAAGAACAAGAATTCCATATAAATTATCTCGAATTGCTTGCGGTCTTTCTAGGTCTCAAATGCTTCGCGCGTGATAAACATAACTGTGCTTTGTTGTTACGTATCGATAATACCACTGCGATCAGTTACATTAATCGTATGGGAGGAATCCAGTTCCCCCACTTAAATGACATAACAAGGTCCATTTGGCAGTGGTGCGAAGAGCGTAAGATATGGATATTCGCCTCCTACATTAACACAAAGGATAATGTAGAAGCGGATAGGGAATCCAGGAGATTAAATCCAGATATTGAATGGAATTTGAGTATGGAAGCCTTTAAAGAAATATCCGAACAGTTTGGTTTGCCACAAATTGACCTTTTCGCTTCTCGCACCTCTGCCAAATGCCAGACATATGTATCATGGAAGCCAGATCCTGACGCTCTTACAGTTGACGCCTTTACTATCAGCTGGTACAATACACATTTTTACGCGTTCCCACCATTCGCGCTAGTTCTCAAATGTTTACATAAGATCATATACGACAAAGCCACGGGTATACTTGTATTCCCGTATTGGCCGTCCCAACCGTGGTTCCCACTATTAACACGATTGTTAATATCCGATTTATTATATTTTGATCCCAATAAGCACATTGATCAATTTCGTTGTTCCAGAATTCGAAGTCAGAAATTCACCCAGTTTACCCTGGCGGCCGCGAAGCTCTCCGGCGCGCGTTTTCAAGTAGAGGGACCCCCGACGCGTCACTGAGCCTCATGCTGGCTTCCATTTCGGAAAACACACTACGTCAGTATGACGTATCTTTTAAATTATGGTGGAAATTTTGTATTAATAATAATTTAAATTTTTATGAGGGTTCCATTTCCGCTATCCTTGGTTTTTTAACAGAGGAATTTAATAAAGGAGCATCATACGGATCATTAAATAGTCACAGATCCGCACTGTCGCTCCTACTTGGCTCTGTCATCACCTCAGATGACCAAATTAAAAGATTGTTAAAAGGTGTCTATAAATTAAAACCCACGATTCCTAAATATAGTAATACATGGGATCCTCAGATAGTCTTAAACCAGATAGCGTCATGGATCCCTAATAAAGAAATTTCTCTAGAAAAATTAACTAAAAAATTGGCGATCTTGTTAGCAATATGCACTGCACACAGAGTACAGACGCTTTCATGTATTAAAATAGAAAACATTATTGTAAACCCTAATGGCGTCAAGATTATGATTTATGATATTATTAAAATATCAGCCGCAGGGCGTGATCAGCCAACTTTGTTCCTACCATATTTCCATGATAACAGAAACATATGTCCCGCGACTGTTATAGTTGATTATCTTTACGTAACATCTAACTTCAGAAATGAAAGCACCCAAAATTTGTTATTAACATTTAAAAAACCGTATAAAAACGCATCTGCTCAATCCATTAGCAGGTGGATTAAGCAAGTGCTTGGCGAGAGCGGCATCGAAGTCGCGACATTTAGCGCGCACAGCACGCGTCATGCCGCGACGTCGGCCGCACACCGCGCGGGCATTTCGCTCGATGCTATCCGGAAGGCTGCAGGCTGGTCGAAAACCTCAGAGACTTTTGCCAAATTTTACAACCGCCCACTTGTTGATGAGGGCGATTTTGCAAGAGCCATTTGCCTTCCGGATAAGAATTGATTACAAAAAATTGATTGTAGTATTACGATACTTGTCTATAAATATATTTCTAATAATAAATGATGATAATTGAAGAAAATTCTAGTTTTTTATTGAATGCGAAATGCAGCAAAACTTTCATCTCTTAACATCTACCTGGTTTTTTATATCTGAAGAATGAAGCTTAAGAAATATAATACATGATCAAACGAACTTCAGAGTGAAGTTCGATCAGTATTATATGAGTAAGCTTCATTCGAAGATATAGTTTCCCTCCCTCCCAAAACCCAGAAAGAAAGTTTTGCTTTAGGAAAAATAGTCTCTAAAAAGAATGAGCAATGGCGGCAAGCCGTACTCCCCACCTAGACTAGGTGGAGAAGTGGGAATAGGCCTGTTCGAGTTTTATTACTACCCACTTTAAACATGCGATGAGTTGCCTAGTAGGTTAAAGGACTACCTGGTTTTTTATATCTTCGAATGAAGCTTACTCATATAATACTGATCGAACTTCACTCTGAAGTTCGTTTGATCATGTATTATAATAGTTTTTAACCGCCGCCCAAATCTCAAGGAAGGGGGTTCTCAATTCGTCAGTATTTTATTATTATTTTTTTTTTATGTTTGTTACTCGACATCTCCGTCGATCGCCCCTCGTAATGGTTCATCTGGCTTATGACAAGTGATCGACGTGTCGGTTTCCTGTCACTGAGTCCTTCACCTGGCTTTATCGCACAGGTGAAGGACACACACCGCAAAAAAGCAACAATCCTTTGAGAAATGCAGCCTAAACCGATATAACAGTAATACTTTTCTCATTTAACGCACAAAACAAATATTGAAGGTGTAAAAAAGTATTATTACGATTGGTAAATTTATCATTATTGTCGTCACCCTGTCCCAAAATGTCGTTCACTTGCCTATTTTAGCCAGGTGAACGATGCACAGGTGACCGACAAAATGCCAGTTATTTCGCCAAAACTCAAAAAGTATTTGCCGAACGAACTAAATATTTAGGTGTCTAAAAATTAAGCAACAAAATACGAAACATATGTTACAGTTAATGCAGTATCTCAAACAATAACCAAATTATGATTGACAGAATAACGACTACTTACCCGTTACAAACTCCCGTTCGAGGTAATTAAAATTTTCTATTTTCTAATCAAGGCGTAGTGAGCACGTGCCGTTGCTTGCAGATGATGGCCGATACTGGCGGCTTCGATTCATGCGGGGTGGGGCGGCAGAGGTGGAGTAGGGATCGCACAGTGCTTGCGAGTTTGTCTCGACAGGTCAACGACAAAAACGGCCGTGGACAAACTTTAAAGCCAAATAACTTGGAACATAAGTGTAATATTATTATCAGATAGTCTAGTTTTAAAAGTTAAGGATATATGCAAATAAAATACAACAATAAAGGTAAGTAAAGTTAATAATTTGTGTACTTTTAACAACTCGAAACATGAGTACTCCGCGTTGGGACATGGAAGGTGAACGACAAAACTTAGTTACAATTATTATTTATTTCATTAATATAAAATAAATCGATTTCAAAGCATCAGGCCTCTATATAAAAACTGTCTTTTAATATGTATTGATAATTTATTTATGAAGATATTGTATACTAAAAAAAAAGTTCTAACATAAACGTACTGACAGGTGGGGGTGGCAAAATTTTGAGAAATGACCATTACTTGATTTGACAAGCGCGAAAATGGGTTAGAAACTGTAACTTCAAACAAATATTATACTGTAAAGTTTTATACATCTTTACAAGCAGTAACCTGTGATCTACATAACCGACAGAAACCCTCTACTCACGGATATAAGTTTAACTCAATTCTGAAACAAAATGTACACCTGACACAAGTAGAACGACGGTTCACAAGAAAGCAACTCGCCGTGTGCCTGCTATACGGTCACAATTCAAAAAACCATTTTTTCGAGAAATCGCGTCTCAAAGTTTTGAGAGTATAGTTCAGGCTGTTAAATAGGATCTTACTTCTTGAGTTTTAGGTCTATGAATTTGAAATTTAGCTTTTTTTACTCAGAATGATATAACCCTTCATAATATCACGCCACTTTTCACTAAAAAAAATTTTTTTTTAAGATACAAGGACTGAAAGACAGGTATTTAGAGTTATGGCTGTATTGCAGAAACATTTTTTTAAGATTTTGAGATGCGTCCAAAATTAAACGAGATTATTGGATAAAGGTATCATGCAAATATATATGAAAAAACACCATATAGTTAAAATAATTTTATTTATGAACTTTTCCAGTACCGATAGCAATAATTATGTGTAACTAGCTTATATTCATCAACATTATATTACGTCATTACCAAATATTATTAATAATTTAAAATTGAAACAAATAAAACTTTGTAGCTTACGTATCTTGGTGTCACCCTGGATAGAAGCCTGAATTTCAAGGAACACCTGACCAGCCTATCTGCGAAGCTCAAGACCCGGAACAGCATCATTCAGAAGCTTACTGGAACTACCTGGGGTGCCAACGCAGCAACATTTCGGACAACCGCGCTATCCCTAGTACTGCTCAGCGTGGTTAAACAGCACCCATACTGCCGCGGTAACGCCCAGCTGAACCACACTATGCGACTCATCAGCGGCTGCCTAAAACCAACTCCCACACACTGGTTGCCGGTGCTGAGTCATATTTTACCTCCAAACTTCCGCCGAGAAAATTCCCTTTTTCGTAAAATCGCCAAGATTCGGAGCAGACACAAGTTTACCCATCCACCGAGACCTCGACGCGCTAAAATCTCTCAGACTGAAGTCTCGACTACCCCCCGATATTGAATTCCACTAAGTGGGTCACAAGTAAGCCCCTTAGAGGCATGGATAATGGACTGGGTAGCCAGAGCTCTTGCTACAGAGCTGTTAGAATTCGATACTGGGACCCGACCAGTGGGACAGCCTCGACAGGTTTGGTGTTGGCTGAGCCGTATCAGGACAGGCATCGGCACTGCTCAACTCTGTGGTGCAGATGGGGATGGCGCGAGTCAGCGGAGTGACAATATGGCCACCCAGATCCGACGGTGCACCATATAGCCTTCGAGTGCCCCATAACCAAGTTTAGCGGAAAAAGGGCAGATCTTAAGAAACTTTCGACAAATGCCGTTGAATATCTTAAGTCTAGTTTTTCAATAATTTAAGTAGAGAACAACGTGTAACTCGTGCAAACCATACGATAAATAAATTCAGACTGGAAAAATAATTATGATAGTAATGAGCCATATTAGTCAACTCAACTTTGTTTTCTTACAAGTACAGTTCACTTGTAAAAAAACAAAGTTGAGATTTGTTTAATCATTTTGTGTAGTAGTTTCGGCGTCGGGCTGGTAATTTTGTAATAATAAGTGTGATACTGACTGCTGTGACACAATATTTAAAGGGATTTATCGCAATTATCACTCAAATTTTTAGGACGCAACTCAAAACTTACATTTAAAACGTGTGCTATACAGCCACAACTCAAAACGGCCGTCGGTTTACATGCGAACAGACTGGCAAGTGGCCGTATTGCAGGGAATCTTCTGACAATTTATGGTCAATTCCATACGGCCACTTGTGAGAAAAAGGCTTTTAAGGACCTTTTTTGCTATGGCTCTCGAAATAAGGTCGTAAATTGAACGATTTTGAATACGAATCTGCAATAATCCAGAAAATTAAAAATTTTGAGTTGTGGCCGTATAGCCGGGTACTCACTAGCGAGCTGTAACTGTAACCGTTGCATGACCTGTTACCAAAAAACATAGTGTGTACGTGGTTCGCAAACCTCCTGCGAGCGGTACGCGTTGCTGCTCGCAGCGAGCCGATGTTTACAACGTACTCATTTCCGAACCTGTAACGTTACAGGTAACCGTAACCGTTACTGTAACCAAAACCATAGTGTGTACATGGTTCGCGAACCTCCTGCGAGCGGTGCGCGTTGCTGCTCGCAGCGAACCAATGTTTACAACGTACTCATTTCAGAACCTGTAACATTGCATGTAACCGTAACCGTTACTGTAACCAAAAACATAGTGTGTACGTGGTTCACGAGCCTGCAACGAACGCAACACGAGCGGCTCACAGCGAGCCGATAATTGTCGGTTTTTGCCGCGAATCAAAGGGCGCTCGCAGTGCGCTCGTGGACGTCGAGAAGAGAGGTTGTAACAATCCGCTGCGAACGTCAAACTTTTCATCATGAGTGAATGGTCAGAGGAGAAATTTAATAGCTTCTATTGATAGACTCCTACAGGGAGAAATGGAGAATAGTGTCCTGTAGACTCCTAAATTTATTAAATATTCGAAATCGGTTGCACTCATTCGAGTGATTTTTTATAATGGTTACAATTTTTTTTATTTTTCATTATTTACAGTAGATCACTTCTTTTCCGGTACATTCTCTGAATCCACCTTCTTCGTGGCCGATAGGTATCATAAAGTAATGCATCTATAAATATAAATATACATATACATATCTGCTGCACAAGCGAGAGACACCTTCGTCCGACATTGTGGAGTTACAATCCAAAAATGCAGATACATCCGGCTCGTCATTAATTTTACAGTGATGTCATGATGTGGCCTTCTCGTACACACTAGAACCTGGTTACTGTATCTTTTTGGTTACAGTTACTGCTCACAAATGAGTACGCTCCAGGAAATGGATCCGGCGACGTCACGAGCCTGAACTGTAACACGCGTACACACTAGACCTCATTACTGTATCTGTTCGGTTACAGTTACGGCTCGCTAAATGAGTACGCTCGGGGTACTGGATCCGGCGACGTCGCGAGCCCGAACTGTAACATGCGTACACACTAGAACCTCGTTACAGTATCTGTTCGGTAACAGTTACAGCTCGCTAGTGAGTACCCGGCTTATAGCAGGCACACGGCGAACTAAGTACACAAACTTTAAGCTTACTACTTAGATCGTTTTTAGTTCTGTTCCTTACTAATTTCATAACTGCTGTGCACCAATTATTTTTAAAATAGCCTATTACCAACAAACCTTTTCCCCACATTTCAAACATATAGTAAGGGTAACCGAGCGAGAACTTTACGACATGTGGACGTGAAAGACCGGACTAATATGTGTGACCACAGGCTACACAGACACCGCATAGTCACAAAATATTATATAAGACCAGTGGCCTACTTCACAATAGTGACAAATCGTCACTACTTTTAAAAAATCTCGTATTTCACGCTGTTCCTCAAAGTTAAAACGCAGTAAGTCTATATGCATTCCATACATACTTACTACAATTTTCTTTTCATTGACAGACGAAGATACAAGTTTTTTTTAAGTAGTGACGAAATGTCGCCCGACGGTGACACTTCACCATTCATTGCCTGTTCAACAAGGAAATATTGACTCTGAGTAACAATGTATGAGTAATGAGTAATAACGAATCAACCCAGAAATAGGCACACAATTGTCAGTGTCAAGTGTCCATGTCACTGTTGTCAGTGGTGAAGTTAAATAGCCCACAGTTATAGTATGTAACTCTTCTTACAAACGTTCACCGAGCGGTATGTATGTATGTATGCGCGCCGTGTACGTACGCAACACATGTAAGCGGCGGAGAAAGATTCATTCTCGTTTGCTCTCATCCGCTTACATGTGTTGCGTAGGAACTCGGCGCGCATACATACATGCCGCGCGTACGATTGTTAGAATAGTTGTTACTAGTCTTACGTAATACACACGCATCATTTTCCATATCTGTATACATGCGAACGACCAGCGAATCGTGTCATCACGCACGCACACTGTATACTGCGACGGCTTGTCCACTCTCTAGTAGTATATCGTCACTACTTTAAAAAAAACTTGTATCTTCGTCTGTCAATGAAAAGAAAATTGTAGTAAGTATGTATGGAATGCATATAGACTTACTGCGTTTTAACTTTGAGGAACAGCGTGAGATACGAGATTTTTTAAAAGTAGTGACGATATGCTCTGAGGCTCGAATGTTCCGTCTAGTTGTAGGTGATCTGCGCTTGTAACAAATGTCCCGGACATTCAATGTAAGTACATTCGTGGAAATTTAACGGGGATTTTGCAATTTAGCGGAGTTTTCAGCTTGGGGTAGTTTAAGTTTTAGTGTTAGACGGCTCCGGATTATGGGACTTTGTGTACTCGCTTTTAACGTGGTAGATATTAATGCTTATCAAGAATGTTACCAGTGTGTTACCGCATTACAGCAAAAGTGCATTGCATAGTAACTTTGATAAGTTTGGCAGATACGATGCAGTTTTGGAGAAACGCACGGTTGAGTACCGCCACTCACCATAGATCTAAGATAATTCGACAGTACTTAACGGGTTTTTTTTAACTTTAAGCACGGTTATGTCCGAATCCATTGCATTTGTTTGCGTTAAAACTCATAAAAGTCATCGAAACGTACAAGTCAAACAAAAAAATAAATCCTACTACTTAGTCATCTTAAACGATATGATGAACACCCCTAAAGAGTAAAGCCAATCAGATAAAAACTTGACTCCTACTGTAACAAAACCTTCCATTCCTTTTCCCATTAAATTAACTGTAATTGGCGCTAAAACAAGTTTAAACTTAACCAATCACCGAGGCATCTCTTCGTCTGCTGAAGAATTTTGAATCACTCACCGAGCTCTAGAGCTCTAGAAAAACCAGTATAAGATCCATCTCTGATCAAGTCACACTTGTTAAGAATATGGAGCTCAAGTTACAATGGCCGATCTCTGAGCGAGGTCGTGCAAAAATGAGAGTGAGGCATGCCGATCAACTTACTTTAATTAACTGTTAGTAGTTTTTGCTGCCGTAATTAAACTACTTTAAACTGTTCTGTTGCGCTTTCTAGCCTTGGGGAGTAGCTGGTGTAGTTTTACCTTTGGAGACATTGAGGTAGGAATTAGAAAAAAAGTCATAAAATAATTTCAAGTAATCGAAATATTTTCCATGAATTACACAATTGAGTTCCATATTTATCTACGCGTGCCACATGTATCCAGTGAACAGTCTATACCTACGATAATTTAGAAATTGCAGATCATGGAAAAAAACGATTAGTTATAAGTGTTATAACCCACTATCCACCAACCCACTAGATGGAATTGTGCAAAATTGATTGAAACAGAAACTGTCGAAAATACATTCATACGACGAAAAAATATCCATTGTTTTGCAACTTATTAGTAATTACATGCCCCAAAAGTACGATTTATTATGTAGTTTATAGGATTTTGTTCATTGAACATCGAGTAGTGTGTGTATTAAAAAACAAATAAATAGTTTGACCTAAATACAGAACAATAGGAACAAATATTGGACTAATACAATAAATATTCAAAATATCTACACCGAGATATTGTAGACTGAAAAAATGTATCAAAATAAAAAAGCATTACACAAGCAAAATCTTATTCCCTTACAAGTGATGTTCCGTTCCCCAAATTTCACCGAGAACAAAGAAATCTATGGGAAACATTCTCGGAAATTTCCAAAAACGTTCTCTAGGAGCTAAAGCTTTGTTGCTGCAATCTCGTCAAATACTTATGTTTAATCGCTTAGTAAAAGAAAATAGGACAAATACTTTAAAAATCTCAACGCAAATAGTACATAAAAATCATGGTAAATATTAAATAAATATAAAATTTGATTAAATAGCGGCAGTAAAAAGTTATAAAATTTCCTAAATATGTTATTTACACAGAGACGCTAAAACACACATGACACACACATGTTATTTGGAATAAATAATGTTGACTATTTTTTTTTTATAAAATGGGCTTACTTTTAGCCCCAGACTAGCCAAAGGCAAAGACGTGGCCTACGTTGGAGAGAACTCACCCAGAAGATACCTGTTCACCCTTGATTTAAAGGTTGCCGGGTTATATGAGCTCAGAAATTATAGCCGCCGACAAGGAATTCCACTCCTACTCTTTAAAGAAAATAAAATATAAAAAAAATATATTTGTTGTACTTAGTAGCAACGCCCACAATTTATCTGTGGTGTCTTAAAATTTACTAGTAGAAAATGCCTTTTGGTATTATATATACCTCATGTACCATAAGATTTCTTTTGTACCATAAGTTTAAATAAATACATATGCACAGTGCACTGTCTTATTACTAGTAGTAATAGCTAGTCAGAGAGAACGTTCTCGAGAAAGTCGGAAATTTTCTGGAAACTTCGGAAAGGTATTCTCAGAAACGAGAGCAGTCTCCCGGGCACATCACTACTCGCAATTCGCATACGTCCTCATATTTTCCTAATCACAACTTCTCACAATCCACATGAAATAAAATTATTTTCTTTGACGCAAAAACATGAGAGGTTTCAGCCTTGGTAATGTGTTTGAAAACGAACCCTGCTGCGTTGATATAGGTCTCAATTTAGGATACTTTATAGAGGTATAATGACTATAATGAGGTCTTGTTTAAAAAAAAATGATGAAAGGAAATATGACAAATTTTTATTCTTAAGAAATTATTATTAAAACACATCTTGAAGATATTTAAATTATTCAATAAGGTTTTTTATCTATCTGGTAATTGTAAAGCAAGTAATATTAATTACTGTAAGTGTTTTGGAGGACTGTAGCGTTAAATTAGTAGATATTTTAAATAATAAGTACTAGAGTGATGAGGATATACATAAGTATGAGCATTGTTTAATCAGAAAATCTCTTTAAATCAAGAGTGAATAGGCTATTAGTGAATTGGTGAGTTCCATCTTAGACTCTGTCTTCACTTTCCACCAGGTGTAACTAGGGCCAATTGCCGACTAGCCTTAAAAAAAACTATTTTCAAATTTGAAAATAAAATATCGACCAAAGCTAATCGAAAACCGTTCTAATAGATTAGACCCGCCGCGTAATAAATATCTTTTACTACCGACTTGTCATAGTGAAAACGTCATAAAGTAGAAAAAATAAGGCGATTTCAATTTAAGTTATTTTTACTACAGTCTGGGTCTCCCGGAAGCTCGTAAAGGTATTTTATAGCCTGTGATTCTTGATTTTCTGATAATATACTTTCAGGGTTTGGATATGGGTTGATTTTTGCATGTATAACATATACATTACTGTAATAGGTTGAAGCCTACATTATTACAGTCCAATAATACATATATCACATTTGTAAGGTTTCGTAGGATCAAAAAAAAACTAGAAGACTTTTTCGTTAATCCGCGAATAGACAATAGTTAAAAAGTAATTGAATAACAATGCGCTCTCTAGATTTTGCTTAACATGGAATTCCGCAAAGTAACTCCTGATTTGTTCGAGGTTTTATAGGAGAATGTTTGTAGAGTCACGGCATAAAGAAGTGATGATTTATGTACCTTGTCGCTTTTAATCGTGTGACAATTTCGTATGACATCTCAAACAAGACGTTAATGTAACAAGGTACAAAAAATATCACTTATTCATGACGGTGACTGTATGCATACTGCATAGGGTAAGTGGCGTTTGTTCTTTTGTATATCACATATTTTACTATAGTACTTTTGTACAAATTTATAATGAATAATTCAATAAAATATGGTAAAAAAGGATTTTACTATTAAATTTCCGCTTTAAACAAAAAAAAAACAATACGAAAAAAACTATTAACCCCTCAAACGCCATGTACCAGATCTGTCCCGAACAATTCAAATTGTAATTGACACATTGGAGGTTATTAATTTAATAGCAAATTTTAGACAACGGCATGTCAAGGGTTAATTGCGGCCAATTTATTCTTACAAACAACTACTACTACTAGACTACCTAAAGTAATGAGTACTACACTTACAAATTTAATATAAAAAAGTCTGCGAATAAAATAAATAACGATTGTAATATACTTTCGGTACTGTATACTCGTATTCGTGAGTAGGCAAGCTCGATTATTCGATTTCTTTGGCGATGCGTACGTGTTGTAATTTTCGTAGTTCTGTGGATGGAGAGATTTTCTTCATTACGAAGTATTATTTGTCCTTTGTTCGTTTATTACTCGATATTGTTTTGTTTTGGGCGTATTTTGTCGGAAATATGTCTTGGCCTGATATGGACTATGATGTACACCAAATAGTAAATATAAATTATTATTTAATTATTACGGGTCGGATATGTCACTGATAAAAAAATATGATTATGTTTTAAACAACATCACTTATGTCATTGCCACATTGATAATAATTAAAGCACAAATTTAGGTATACACCTCAAAAAAATTCACTCTCGCTAATATATTTACCGATATTTAATTTATGTATTTCCCGATAAGATTAAAACAATTTTCAAAAGCTATCTCGATTGATTTGGCCCTAACCTACCAGGGCACCATAAAAGCATGGCCATCATATATTTCACGAAAGGGTATATTTGCCCAAACCGCTCTCATAGTACTTCACTATCCTTTACCCTTTGACCTGAAGGCTACACTTTTCCTACTATCGTGTCTCCCGTCTCATGTTTAGATACTTGTTAGAAAGTGATAGGGATAGATAAAGATGGGTAGAATAGAACCATTATAGGCCCGATGAAATTGAAATTTGCTCACCCTTCTAAGTGGGTATAATATTCAAAGTCTACTTCGTGACAGTAAAGTTGAGGCAAGATGGGTTCTACTTCGCCGCTTAATTACTTGGGTATTTACTTTCTGTCATTTTAGATTCTAATTAACTTCCGTCATACACGGTGTTTTTGAGGAAACCGAATAATTTAACCACGCATTTCTGAGGCCAAAAGAAAAAAAAAGTTAGGTATATATTGATGACGAGGTTCTGCCAAAAAACATTTTATTTGTATTTTTTTTTCTTTCACTAAAAAGTAAGTGTTATTATAAGAACTGGCATTTAAAATGAGTTTAAACTTTTTTCTAAAAACTTAATTGTTTAAAGTTGTTTATTTTATTTCTCACTTTTTGACATCTATCGATGAGGATAGTGAGACTATTCTCCATATAATCGATGCCGTTAAAAGGCCCTTTGTAAACAATAAGATATTTTTTTCACTTGGTAATAACTCTGAAGCTAGGCGAACTCCATAAAAGTTTATATGACACTTTAGTCTTAAAATGGTATCAGGAATACGCTAAGAGTTTTGAATGATTCACGGTTATTTTCATTAGACCTATATTGATCGGGATATACACCGCTTATCTTTTTGATTTTTGTCGAGCTCCCGACTTTTCGACGCATTTACATCCATCATGATCACGGAAAACCGTACGAGCTCGACAAAAATCAAAAAGGTAGTCACGGTCTATATCTATATCCCGGTCAATTATAAGTCAGCTTTTAAAATTACTCGGTTTCCTCATGAGCACCGTGTATAAGCTTACGGGAAAGAAGTAAAGCATTTAAATAAATATGGTGTTGGTTTTCCTTTTTGTTTACTCGAGCGGATTTGTGAAGCTTATTCGATTTTTTAATTGGCACATGTTTGAATGTGTATAAGCGCTCACAAAAAATACAGAGTAATATATATTGGAAACGATACACGAGGAAATATTTTTATTGGAACTGTACGCTACCATTTGGCTTGTGTGAGATTTGAGAATTCTGAGAATCCTTGCTTGGATGATTAGGATTACAATTTATGTGACAAAATTGTTCCACATTTTGTCTTTGTTGGGGTCTTACAGTTTTGGAAGCACACGGTGTAATAATTGATGATAACAAACTAATAATTAGTTTGATGATAACAAACTAGTAATTATTACTTGAAGTGAAATAAAACCATGTAAACTAATAATGCTTGATGTGAAGTTCGATCGAAATTCATTTGAATATTTTTAATTAAGTACCTAAATAGGATAAATGTTTTACAAGGGAGCAAAATTATTGTTCAACCGCATGTTTCACTATGTATATACACAGAAGACACCCATGACTCAGGAACAAATAGCTGTGCTCATCGCACAAATAAATGCCCTTTACCGGGATTCGAACCAGAAATGCGGCCTAGCAGACAGGGTCGTCAAATAATAGTAAAAAAACAGTAAAACAATCTTTTTTGTAATCTTTTTATTGTTTCTATCACAAATACTCAATAGCAAATATAGGGTAAATGGGGAAAATTCGACCACTCAGCGAAATATGAAAGCGGGACGTGGGCTATTTGTCCAATTAATTTGGTTAAAAAACTTATAAATACATTTTTCGAATTTACTTTTTCGATCTGTTTTGTACTACTGTTATGTACTGTTATGTTCCTGTTTTGTTACTGTCACAACGGCCAATTTGATTGAAAAAATCGTAACACAATTTCATTCACCAAAATTGCGTTTTTTGACTTTCAAAAATATGTACATATATAGGTATTCGATGGTTTGGTTCGCGCTTGGAATATTTTTAGGAAAGCCAAGCTACAATACCCAACATATGCCATAGAAATAATAACAATAGGAATAATTGTTATTATTTCTATCACAATCATCAATAGCAAAAATAGGGTAAATTGGGCAAATTCGACCACTCAGCGAAGGATGACGCGGGACGCTGGCTGTCGGACCAATTTATTGGGGAGAATGAAATTTGTGCCGAACATTCTTTCTTATTAAATAAGGTTTGTTTTTGGCTAATGTAGATACACTGCTGTTGTATAAATAGTAATAAGTCTTTACATTTGTGACAAATGATGTACATAAGCAGCATCATCCGAACTATTTCTTGCGTTCGTGGCTGTGTTGCCAATTTTGAGAGAGAATCCCGCGTCCACATACGCGGCAAGTGTTTTTATTTTTTATAAGAACAAATGATTATGCTTATTTATTTTATTATCATGATATCACGTCAATACACATTTTGAAAAAAAAAATGTAGGCATCATCAGTGTAGTTATGATAGTATTTGATAAGTGGCGCTAAAAATGGTAGTACGATTCTTAGTATGAAGATTGTAAATTGGTTATAAGCAAAGACATATTATGTAACTCCATATAGACGGATAAAGTCTAAAAAAAAAACGTACCTCAAAGCACTAGAGAAAGGTACGGTGGCCTAGATAGCGTTACACCTTTGAGGAACGCTCGGCAAGATGGCGCTAATATTAATATTTGACATTTTAACACATATCAAGCTAACAATATGGGCCAAATTGTCAAAATGAAGTTCAAAAGTTTTAAGCGTGTGTCGAGAGATGGCAGTCTATGCACTGTGATTACACATTTTTCTTTGACAGTAATTAACTCTCTATAATACTTTATCCTCTTTGGTTATAAGTAACAAGTAACTTGTGTCATGTCACGCAACATGTGCAATTTTTTAATTTACCCTCAACTGTCATAAGAAGCCTTTTGAGGGTAGATTTTGTATACATACATACATGCATACATATAACATACATATAATCACGCCTGTATCCCATAAAGGGGTAGGCAGAGCACATGAACTACAAAGGTTTTAGTGCCACTCTTGACAAAGAGAGGTTGAAAGAAATCTAAATTGTGACATTGCATTGCAGTGACAGGTTGCCAGCCTCTCGCCTACGCCACAATTTTTTTTTGTATACATTAATTTGAATACCTAAAGACACAGCCTATAAGGATCAAAACAACATTGTAACTCTCTTTACAGCCCCTCGCCTCGCTCGTAATCGAATGAAACGGCTCCGCCACGGTTTACGGCCAACAAATAATGCATAAATGTGTAATATATAATTTGATGGCTTCTTATGTCGACTGCTTGATATTTATTGTCCAATAACATCTACTATAAGAAAGTTATGATGTTTGTTCGGTTAGATATAAAGAGTTTTGTAGTAAAATTAGGGTAATGCCTACTTATATCTGTTTGTTCGGTTTTTATATGAAATTTGATATAATAGGTGGTATTCAGCACGGAAAGCATGGTCGCGCGATAGACGATAAAATAGCAGGCCGTCCCTATCGCACTATTTGTAAGTGCGATAGGGACGGCCTGATATTTTATCGTCTATCGCGCGACCATGCTTCCCGTGCAGGTTGCGTTGACATGTAACACTGCTGTCATTAATAAATTATTGTATTGTATTGTATCTTGTAATGGCTGTATGTTTGGCTGTATGTTAACCGTTTAAAATCGAAATCAATAAATAAAACTATGTTATGAAACAAGAAACTGAATTGTAAAACGAACTACAATAATTAAAGTTCAAAAACGTAAATCCAAAGCATATTTGTATCAAGCTGGTATTAGTGCATTACTACTTGGTTTAAACATTTCAAATTCTCGCATAATTATGTATTATAGAGAGTTACTGTCGAAGTAAAATATGTAGTCACAGTGCATAGACTGCCATCTCTTGACACAGGCTTGAAACTTTTGAACCTCAATTTGGACAATTTGGCCCATATTCTTAGCTTGATATGTGTTAAAATGTCAAATATTAATATTAGCGCCATCTAGCTGAGCGTATCCCAAAGGTGTAATGCCATCTAGGCCACCGTACCTTTTCTGTATGGTACTGAGGTACGTTTTTTTCTTAGGCTATATTTCCGAGCTCATATAACCCGGCAACCTTCAAATCAAAAGTGAACAGGCATCTTCTGGGCGAGCTCACTCCATCGTAGGCCACGTCTTTGCCTTTGGCTAGTCTATGGTCAAGAGTAAGCCCATTTATAATAAATAAATTAATAATTAGTTAGGCTTTATTCTGTCTATACGGAGTTATTTATGTCTTTGGTACATATTTACACACGTGCTGACTGCTGCTGCTGTCCACCGTACCCAGAAAAGAAGTGTCCCAGAAATAGACTTTTTGTTCGTACATGATATGTTTATATGTTTGTTTTACAATGTTTGCATTATTAATATAGAGTGTCCACCGGTTATATGGTAGGCGTGTTCACTGGATAAATGTAGAACTCAACATCATAGTGTAATAATGGAAAAAATGGATTAGTTATAATGGCCCCCCAGTCGAGATTTGCGCCGCTGTACCTTGATTTGCGCCGCTGTAATAAATTTAGGAAAAACCCCCGACCGCGACATAGTGGACCGATTTTCATGAAATATGGCTAAGAACACTCCCGACTAACTCAGCTTTCAATAAAAAAAAACTATATCTAAATCGGTTCATCCGTTCAAGAGCTACTATGCCACAGACAGACAAACAGACAGACAGACAGACAAACAGACAGACAGACAGACTGACAGACATACACACGGACAGACACGTCAAACTTATAACACCCCGTCGTTTTTGCGTCAGGGGCGGAAAAGACGGTACTTAAATAAAAAAATGTAATATTGAAAAGAAGCCCATTCAAACCATGAGCTCATCCACGCACTAACAGTTTCCAGTAGATTGCCCCGGAGCCCACTAACACCTGACAAGTAAATACATCACGGAAAAATCCCTGGAAGAATTTCCACTACGCTGCTCTGTAGGGTAGTGTCGCCGCTAGTGATGGGCTTCGTGTATCGCTAGTGTGGGAATAATGTTACATAACATCGGTCTAATCTAAGTACACAGAAATTAAGTAGGTATGTGTTATACGAAGGTTTGGATATACATACATACACAGAGATAGGTAATTAAATAAATTAAATAAATAAATACGCATAAAAAAAGTTTCAAAATAAATAAATAAATATGACGCACTTTTCTTCCAAAAGGCACAAATATAACCATTTGAATCTATGTTTTCGTATAGGTAACATATGTCACCAAGGCACGTGATTGTTGCATTACAAGGCAACGATGAAAACATGCGTTCATCAGAATTTAGAAAAAAATGGCGTATTGTCATTTTTCATACAGTCTTTGATCTTTCATCGCTGCGCCTACCGCATAAAACGTCGCGCGTTTGAAAACAGTATTTTTTTTTTTTAAATGAGCAACTAAATAAAACGTCGATATCATTATCTCATTAAAAAAAACTACTGCTATGAGCTATGTGAAATACCTGACAATATCAGGTAAGTACATACATCCTTAGGAAACGCGTCCCCCGTTCCGCCGCTGTGATTTCACGACTGGCTGCGTGTCCAATGCTCGCCCGCTACAAGCACAACATTAGCACGCGAACCGGAAGGAGCGTTGCACTTTCGCGTTACGCTTGTCGCCTTCTGTGCGCCTGGTACTTGGTACAGTCCAGCGTAAAAATATGGGTGTATGTATATTCATACAGTCTTGCTCTAAAATATGGCCCAGTTTTTTTTTGGTGACGAATCATGAGCTATAGGATGAATTAAAATAGATATCATACACGAAAGAAAAAACGATAAGGCCCACTGGTGGCCGAGCCGGGAATCGAACCCGGGTTTTCAGCTTACGCGGCTAACGTCTTTACCACTAGACCACCCGCCCGCCGTGGTACCCGACGAAATTTCTCTAGTGTATGTTATCTCTAAAAGAACAAATCAAAAAATATTCAATAAAATAATTTGATTTGTTCCCTAGTTGTAGCTATAGGATGGTCTGACTTGTGTAAAGTGTCCTCAATATTTATTTTATTTGTTTTTATTTATTTGCGAGCAATTTTGTAAAGAAGAAGAAATTCGTAATGCGTGTCGATTTAAAACACTGATTTTGGTCTTATTTATCGCCACTCGTTCCGAGCTCTTTTCCGCACTTGTATGGTAATGTACCATCATTTTGAAAAAATAAATCATTATGACGCTGACATAACTTTAGTTTAGAATTTTAAACGATTCAAATAACTAAAATTTGGATTCGACTAGTAGGTAAATTAATACTTGTTTACCAACTTCAAAGCATATTAACTCTATCATCCACACGGTTGGTAGTGTTTATTTGCTTTGAGGTCTATCATTTGTTTGAGTTATAAATTAACACTTGAGTTTATAACTTTCCGCCATCGCCCTACGAGACAACATTTTTGTCTCCATCGTTTAGATGGCTGGCAGTTCTTCACTTGACTGTGCCACAGTATGATAAAGAGTACTATCGTACAGTATGGCTACCCACCCCCTCTCGGTTACCTCACAGTTACCACCTGTCAAAAACGCGAACTGCCGACCTGTCATATCTCACTCATACAAGCATGCTACGCGTTCACCTACACGAGCTTGGAATGTGTGCTAGGAACGCGCCTCTTTCATATATTTGATCGCCAGTGTCCGAGATGTGACTGTGCGATTCCACAGAAACTTCCTGCAACAGCTAAACAGTGAAATGAACTGTCGATGTCACCTGCGGTATTTCCGGATCGATACAACCTTCTTTCAAGAAATGAGCGTACAGCGTACACACATCTTAAGACGATACGGTAGGGGTCAATTCTCCATACAAACGCTCTCGACTGTTTCCTCCCTGGTTTTTGAAGATAGTTAAGGAACCCACCACTTTCATATGTAACCCTAGAACTTGCAACTTTGTATAATATTTGCGTTTCCAATGTAAATTAGTTCCGTCATTTAACTAATCCGTATCGGAGGCCAAAAGTCACATACAAGGAATCGTAAAACTTACAATGTAGGACTTCTAAAGAAATCTATGTTAATTTGCAAATTTCTAAAATGACCTATTGTACTTTCGGTATAAAAGGAGGCTGCGTCCCTCCATGATTCATTCCGGGCTTGCTCCTCTCTCAGTTCAGTTGTAAATCCTAAACTAACATTTCTTAAATATATAGTAATTATAAAATTACTACTGGTTTCAATTCTGTGATATCCAAAACCACCAACAAGGCAGTTCAGTGCATCATCTTCCAAGTACCTCGTGGCACACCCCGTCACGACGCTATTTGTGGCGCAGTCGGCTGAGGATTTTCCGAAGAACTACCAGGTGACCTGATGCAGTGAAGTAAGTGGCCACAGCTTTATTGTTTTCATCCCTGCGAGTTCTCTTCTTTTAAGAACTAATCGGAAAAAGTTCCTACAAAAATTGAGCGCTGCTGCGAAATTATCTAAATTACATACTGATTACTGAGAGAAAGCTGAGGGATCGGGAGGATCCAGAAGGTGAAATCGAAAGTACTCACTCAGAAGACACCGTTCCTTCCTTAACAAACCCCCCCCTACTTGTTTCTTTTATTTGTTAAAATTTTAATATAGGAGCTCCGTAGGTAAATTATCCGTAGGTTAATTATTATTCATACTATATTTTTATATCATTGACCTTAAATGATTATATAGTTCAACAAACGGATATTACCGCTTAAAGTATTAATATTTTATGTGTTTTAAAAAATTTTATTGTGTGTGTGTGTTTTGTATGTTATAAAACTTAAATTTTTATGCCCAAGGGGACATATTTTACGCTTATAGATAACAGGGAGTGTACTACAGTTCTAATAAAAGTAGTACACGATTTAAGAACTCGTCTTTGCACGTTAACACAATTAAGTAATATTAATAGTGCATATTCTTTATTTTCTTGTAAAATAATCTATTTAACCTCTTTAGGTCAATTCGCCATTAAGATTGAACAAATAGATTTTTAAATTTAATTTTTCTCTCCTTTCACCGTAAATTTGTAGATGGATCTGTTAGCTCAGGCCGCTGATAACATGAATCAGGCACAAGCCCAGGTTCCAGCTCAGGTTGAGGCCCAAGCTCAATCCCAAGAGCAGGCTCAGCAGAGGTATCAGGAAGACGACCTGACTAATAGAATGCAGGAAAACTTAAATCTAGGAAACGATAGATATGAGGAAGGTGGTTCGGATGAAGCCGAACCATCATCATATTCTCCCTATCGCTCAAACGCACATCACGTATATGCACCAGTGTATCAAGTAAATTCGAGGATGCCTCCTCTAGGCATTCCTGTAGTACAAGATACAAGCGGTCGAAACCCGCAAATGCCAACGTTAGGCGAAATGATGAAAATCATTCCGACCTACAACGGCGACCCACGTCAATTAAGCAGGTTCATAAGAAAATGCGATTTCGTGCTACAACAGTACCGAAATGGGTCTGATGAGCGGTACTCGTACATACTAGAAGTAATTACGTCTAGGCTAATAGAAAAAGCAGCTGAATTGGTAAGCGAAAATGACTACTTAGCCCAAAATTGGACTATGTTAAAGCAGCTCCTAATTCAACATTACGGTGATCAAAGGACAGAAAAACATTTAAAAACCGAATTAGAAAATCTTACTATAAAAAGTGGTGAGAAATTAAATGAATTCTGTGCTAGGATTCAATCAATTAAAAACCAATTGTTTTCAAAAATAGCGGAACAAAGTGACGCATCCGCTTTACAAATTAAAATGACGATATATAACAATACCGCGCTAGATGTATTTCTCTATAATATTCCGGAAAGAATATTAAGAGCAATACAAATAAAAGAGCCTAAAACTCTTGAAGAAGCGCTTAAATACGCCCTCGAACAGGCTCACTTCGATGAGCATTACTACAAAAATAGGAAAATTAATTCTCAAATTAAAAAGCCAGGAACCTCACAGCAAAAGGATTTTAAGAAAAATAATCCTGGTCCAAGTACGTCTACCTCAGGAAATAATGCTAATTACACCCCGAGGCAGAATTTTCAAAGTTACTATAAATTGGAACAATCCCAACCATCGAATAATAACAGTCACAACAAGTCGCCTCAAGCGCAGACAAACCATGCGCAGGGTTCTCAGAACCCAAGGTCAAGTTATAATAAACCGACTTATACTCCGCGCCCTACTAAACCTCCAACGCCGAAACCAGGCGTAAGTAATGTTAAACTAAACCAACATAAAGTCTGTCCTACTTGGTATGCTCCATCTAATCAACTTTATTTTAGACGTTTTCCCCCACATCCCCCAAGTGCTATGGTAAGTTCAGTGCCTACCCCTGAGGTAGTGTACAACGAGCCAAGCCCTGGCCAGTTAGATAGGAGATGGGCAAATCCAGATTATAATGGCATCCCCGGTGTTCATTTTAATTCATTTGATGAGGATCAACCAAATTTTCGAGTCAAGGCCTCAATAGGGGCAAAGAAATCATAAAAAGTGAATATTTGCCTTATATTATAATCCCTGATCTAAAAATAAAATTATTAATAGACACGGGAAGTTCGCGCTGTTTTCTTAGTAACACAATAAGCAATAAATTTTACTTTCAGTACAAGGAAACTGAGTCATTCAATGTTGTTACTACACATGCCGTAAGCACGCACGACACAGTCGTAAAAATACCGCTATTTAGGTTATTCAACGAGAGCGAAATCGAACACAAATTTTATGTCTTTGACATTAACGACTGTTATGATGGCTTATTAGGAATGGATTTGTTAAAAAGATTAAATTCTAAAATTGACTTGGAAAACGATATTTTAATAACTAATAAGGCTACTATACCAATAAAATTATCTCAAACCAAGTCAATAAAAGTTCCGCTACTAACTATAACGGTGCAACCGCGTAGCGAACAAAGAGTCGTTATTCCAACCTTATTAGCACAGGGTGAAGGAATAATCGACCAAGTCGATTTTACGGAAGGTCTTGCAATGCCTTGCGCTCTATTACAATGTAGTAATGGGTTTGCTCAAACTACTGTTCGAAATACGGGTGACAAAGAAATGGTTATTGATATATATTCGCCATTTTCCGTTAAAGAATTAGATAGTAATATACTATGTCATTATATACAAGAAGGACCGAATAAGGAAGAATTACTCATGCAAAATTTAAATAAATTAAGAACGGATCATATGAATGAGGAGGAGCGTGAAGCGATAATAGCTTTGTGTCAAGAATATAAGGACATATTCTTCCATGAAGATATTCCGTTAACGTTCACGCACCAAATTAAGCACCATATTAGGACAAAAGATGATACGCCCATTTATATAAAGCCGTATCGTCAGTCTCCTAGTCAAACCGCAGAGATTAAGAAGCAGGTGGATAAATTACTTAAAGCTAATATAATTACTCCATCATTTTCTCCGTGGAGTGCTCCTGTTCATATTATTCCAAAGAAAATGGATGCTTCTAACGAAGTAAAATATAGAATGGTGATCGACTATAGAAAACTTAATGAGATTACCATTGACGATAAGTATCCCATACCGAATATAGAAGATATTTTCGATAAATTAGGTAATAGTTCCTATTTTTCGACATTAGACTTGGCTTCTGGATACCACCAAATAGAGGTCAACCCAGAGGACCAGCCCAAAGGTGCGTTTTCCACAGTTAACGGGCATTTTGAATTTAAAAGAATGCCTTTTGGTTTAAAAACAGCCCCTGCTACATTCCAGAGAGCTATGGACAACATTCTCAAAGGAATACAGGGCACTCATTGTCTAATATATCTCGATGACATTATAATATTTTCCTCAACATTTCCAGAACATATATCAAGACTAAAGAAAGTATTTGCAACGTTAAGAAAAGCCAACTTAAAGGTGCAGTTGGATAAATCAGAATTCCTTAGAAAAGAAGTATTGTATCTAGGTCATAAAATTACAAAAGAAGGCCTTAAGCCAAATGAGGATAAAATTAGTGTAGTATTAAAATACCCTCTTCCTACAACCGGGAAACAAATAAAAAGTTTCTTAGGATTAGTCGGATACTATAGAAAGTTTATACCTGATTTTGCTAAAATTACTAAACCAATGACTCAAATGTTAAAAAAGAATCAAAAAGTGGAAGTCACTAAAGAATTCATAGACGCGTTTGAGACATGTAAGACGCTGCTAACAAATGCACCAATCTTACAATATCCAGATTTTACGAAGCCATTTATTTTAACGACTGATGCTTCTAACTCAGCATTAGGCGCAGTGTTATCTCAAGGAAATATTGGTAATGATAAGCCTATAGCTTATGCTAGCCGAACCTTGAACTCAACCGAACAAAGATATAGTACGATTGAAAAAGAACTCCTTGCTGTACTTTGGGGAGTAAGGCATTTTAGACCTTATCTCTACGGTAAAAAGTTCCAAATTTACACGGATCACAGACCATTAGCATGGCTGTACTCGTTAAAAGAACCTAATAGTAAATTAACTCGATGGAGACTCCGATTACAGGAATATGACTTCGAGATAATTTACAAACAGGGCAAACAAAATACTAATGCGGACGCTTTATCGAGAATAGAGGTAAACGCCTTAAATACACAGGAGGCTCCAAGTTCAAGTTCGAATAGTAACATTATCGATATACCAGATGACTCTGATAATATTTCAGAAACAACTTTAAGTGCTTCAGAAAATGAAAACGAAGATGACATAGATGAAATTGAGGATAGCAATGATTCAATTATTCCAAAGTTATATGAGGCTGTAGACGTAAAACCAAATCAAATTTTATTTACTCATTGGTATAAAAATGAAACTAAAATCGTGAATAAAGGAAAGTGTTTAGAAGTTTTCTTACCATTAGATGCTAAAATGATTGAAACTTTTATTAAAAATAATCTAAATCCAAGTAAAAAATATTTCATTTATTTTAATTCATCGCAATTAAAAGATATTTTCTATCAAACAACTGCTAACTTATTTGATAAAACAAATGTACCATTTATAGAATGCACTAAACGAGTTACTGTATTAACCGACGAATCAGAACAAAAAGAAATTATTAAGAAATACCATGATGGAAAAACCTGTCATAGAGGAATAAATGAAACATATAATAAATTAAAGAGACAGTATTATTTCCCTAAAATGAAGGAAATAATCGCTGCAGTTATTAATAATTGTGAATTGTGTAAGCAAATGAAATATGATAGAAAACCTTTGAACCCATTAATAGAATTGACTCAAACTCAAGCCAAGCCATTTGAAGAATTGTTTATAGATCTATTTAAAATAGATCAACAATTATATTTAACAGTAGTAGATGCATTCAGTAAATTAGGACAAGCAATTCTAATTCTGAATAGGTCCACCCTAGAAGTAGTTAAGGCTTTAATCAAGTATTTTTCATTATACGGATTACCACATAAAATAAGTTGTGATCCCGGGTCTGAATTTAATAACGCTTTGATGAATGAACTCCTTAAATTTTATAAAATAGAGTTACACATTGGAACTCCGAATAACCCACAGTCTATGGGTATAGTGGAGCGATTTCATAGTACAATTATTGAGATTTATAGATTAGCCAAGTATACATATAAAAATACAGATGCTGCTGATGTAATGACTTATGCAATTATGTCATACAACAATAGTATCCACTCAATGACTGGTTTTACTCCATTTGAAGTAGTATTTGGACATACCGAATCAAGAAGCATGTTTGATATTAAATTCAATGAAAATTATATGCAACAGCTAATTAATGATCATTATAAACGGACTAAAGTTTTATATAAAGCGATTGCACAAAAGATGCTACAGGCAAAAGAACTAACTCGACAGAGATTAGAACCCACTACGTCTACAAGTCAAAATTTTCATAAAGGAGATGAAATTTATACAAAAATGGTAAACAAACGTCTACCCAAAGATAAGCCTAAATTTGAAAAGGCTATAATTATAGATGAACCACAGCGAAATGTGGCACCTATAGTAGTCAGAGGACGGGAAACTAAGGTTCCTGTTAGGAATATTAAACGCCCAAATAAAAATTGAATATTAAATGTTTTAAGTGCACGACATGCAAGACGACGATTCTTAAATAACTAATTTATTGATTAGTTCCCTGATTAATTGTAATATTACAACACTTCCAATGTAATAAATTATACTATGGATGTATAAAAATAAATAATTTTAAGTTGCGCAACGAACAAACCTTATGAAATGACCACTATTGTGTTCACTGTGAATCAAAATGATTCTATTAATGCGAGTACAAGTACTTAGCAATATTTATTTTCCATGGCATAGCGAATGGCATTTATAACATTTTAATATACAATAAATGTATATATAAAATTCAATCATGATCATAAAATGACATGAATTATAAAGATTTTGTCTACATTCTCGCGTAAAGCGGTAAACAAATCTGTAAAATAATTATGCTCGAATTAGAGTTGATTATAAGGCGTATAGCATTCTCGTTTTAAAAACGGCATACGTAACTTATAGTGCACAATTGCACAAAGGACATGTCCACAGATTGAAAGAATTGTAAAGAATCGTATAGCATTCTCGTGTAAGCACGGCATACGTTATTCTTAAATTATAGCGAAAATGACACATTTGTCAAGAGCTTAGCGCAAAATTATAAAATTAAGGGCCCTACCTAGTTAAGAAAGGACGCTATTCCTACCTACCTATATCTATCTAATTACTACTAGTATATAATGCGTAAAGCGCATAAATACAATGTAATAGTATATACTAATGTAATCATAGAAATAGAAAATGCTTAAACGCATATAGTTTTAAGAATATTAATTTTAGTAAATGAATAACCATGTATACCTCAATGCGTTTAATCGAGAATTTACATATCTTATTATATAAATTTAAAATAAGTTACTCGATGTTATCCTTTCCCACCTTTTCCTATTCCTAAAAATGAAAGATATAGAAAAGAAGAAAAACAACACGAAGAAAAGTTAATTGGATCAGTAAATGAGCAACAACAGGCACACACAGAGACAGTAGAAAATATTCTGTATGTCCTGTGTTCCTCACATTGACGGTCTATTGACAACGAATTACCTCATGAAGTTGAGAGATGAAGATTACCACAAACAACAGCGGATATCTTAACGCCTGGTAAATGAGAGTACATTACTAATGAATTAAGGACAACCGCATTGGAATGTACATCAGTTACTGCGTGTAAGGTTTCTTAAACGACGAGTTTAGAAGATTCTAAATGAATAGTGCAGTGAAAGTGTTAAAAAGAACTTACAAAAAGTTCAAGTGAAAAGTGTTTAAGCTCACTTAAGAGCCGGGATTAGGGCAATAAAAGACATTTAAGGATAATATTAATTTAGATTTAATCTTTTATTGTAACAATACCTGATGTAATGTTCTAATATACAGTAAATGTATATATATAACATAATGTTACAATTGCAATTTATTACTAACAATTATTATGTCCTAGTGTAATTACAATGTTCTAATATACAATAAATGTATATATATAACATATACATATAACATTATATAATTGTCAGTAGTTTTAGAAAAAAAATAATTTTTATGAAAAATGTATTTTTTATCTTAAGGAGGGAGGAGTTAAGGAACCCACCACTTTCATATGTAACCCTAGAACTTGCAACTTTGTATAATATTTGCGTTTCCAATGTAAATTAGTTCCGTCATTTAACTAATCCGTATCGGAGGCCAAAAGTCACATACAAGGAATCGTAAAACTTACAATGTAGGACTTCTAAAGAAATCTATGTTAATTTGCAAATTTCTAAAATGACCTATTGTACTTTCGGTATAAAAGGAGGCTGCGTCCCTCCATGATTCATTCCGGGCTTGCTCCTCTCTCAGTTCAGTTGTAAATCCTAAACTAACATTTCTTAAATATATAGTAATTATAAAATTACTACTGGTTTCAATTCTGTGATATCCAAAACCACCAACAAGGCAGTTCAGTGCATCATCTTCCAAGTACCTCGTGGCACACCCCGTCACGACGCTATTTGTAGATAGAGCAATGATTTTTTCAACACAGATTGTTATTATTTTTATCTGTGTCGGACCGTTTTGATTTTTTTGATATTCTGCTTTTTAAAGACTCTAGAGCCAATCAAAAATTTCCAAAAACGGCCTTTTTCATTGTGGCGCAAAAAAGGTGTGATACTTGAGTATCACACCTTTTTTGCGCCACAAAACTCTATCTATCTTGAGATTGGTAACAATTAACCAAAAAAGCTAAACGGTCCGACATAGACTATTTTATTGTTATTTAAAGTCTCAAATTTCGTTCCGATTGATTAAGTTTTGAAGGAGGAAAGAGTCGAGAGCGGAACCTCGATTTTAAAGATTTTTTTGAAATATCTTTTGACTGAGTTGTTCTTAATGGACAATTTTTTTTCGATAAATCTAGTTAATAACAATTGTATACTTAACTAAAATTCCCAAGTTGAAAGGGGGGCTCCTTTCCATTTTAGCATTTTCGCTACCGTATCCTCTTAAACTCCGGCAACGCACTTCAAACACTTCTGATGTTTCGATTGTCCACGGGCGGCAGTGATTGCTTACCATCAGGCGCACTTTCTGCTCATTTGCTTCCTCATCATCCTTGCATTATCCCGGCATTCGCCACGGCTCATGGGAGCCTGAGGTCCGCTTTGACAACTAATCCCGATTTGGCTTAGGTACTAGTTTTTACGAAAGCGACTGCCATCTGACCTTCCAACCTGCAACCCGAAGGGTAAACTAGACCGTATTGGAATTAGTCCGGTTTCCTTACGATGTTTCCCTTCACTGAAAAGTGACATTTGCTTCCTACCGCATACAAA
Source organism: Leguminivora glycinivorella (assembly GCF_023078275.1). Taxonomy (NCBI): domain Eukaryota; kingdom Metazoa; phylum Arthropoda; class Insecta; order Lepidoptera; family Tortricidae; genus Leguminivora; species Leguminivora glycinivorella. The sequence goes on along the minus strand of NC_062985.1, from coordinate 21,768,365 downwards.
TAACAAAACAATGTCATATTATGGGGAGTTTGTATTAACTTTCCGAGCAACACTAATGAATGACTAATAATAATGTAAAAGAAAAACTTGTCCTGTCAGCACAAAATTAAGATGTATACACCTGATTCTGAGTATTCTCACTCACATTCCAACATCCATCTACAATCCCATGACGATAGAGTTCATTTTCGAAATCAGAAGTGTAACCTCCAACTTTCCCTTAACTACGAGTTCGCTTAATTATTCAGAGCAATGCTACAAGTGCTACGAAATAATTCGCTACGCGCCTACGGCGTAGCTGTTTCGTAGGCTTGTTCGCAAAATCATAGATTAAATATCAGAAGATTATACCATCCTATAAATTAAAATGCGACCGCCTAAAGATTTGAAAAATCTAGATGGCGCCACTAAAAAGGCCTTCGTTGCCATATGATAGATTACTTGTACGTTGGCGTTAATTGTCACTTTTGAGCCAAAAATCTATGTCGAAAGTGACACTTAACGCCTTCTAGTTACAAGCATAATCGATGACAACAAGGCATTTTTTTAGTGGCGCCATCTAGTTTTTGCACGTCTTTAGGCGATCGCATTATTATATATTCGTACTAAAAAGGCCTCGTTGCCATAGATTACTTGTAGATTGGCGTTAAGTGTCACTTTTGAGCCATAAATCTATGTTGAAAGTGACACTTAACGCCATCTAGTTACAAGCTTAATCGATGACAACAAGGCATTATTTTTAGTGGCGCCATCTAACTTTTGCAAGTCTTTAGGCGACCGCATTTTAATGTATGGGATGGTATAACCTTCTTATATTTAATCTATGGCAAAATGTAGCACCCTCGTTCCTCCCGTGGGTGTCGTAAACGTCGACTGTGGGATATAGGTTCACTTTGTTTCATGTGCTCTGTTTGTTTTGGAAATAAAGCCTTGAGTTTAGTATGTATATATTATTGTAGATACTCACCTTCTCAATGTGACAGATCAAGGACATATTACTAACTCCGTATGGACTGATAAAGTCTAAGCAAACAACGTACCTCGGAGATAGAAAGAAAATTGACAACTAGATGGCGCTATTCCTTTGATTCATTCTCGGCTAGGTAGGTGGCGGTAACAATTTTAACACTTTATTAATGGCTTTCACTCCTCGGTTTTTTCCCAAGGTGGATTAATATATAGTCAATAAATATGGGCCAAATTGTCAAAAATGAGGTTGAAAAGTTTTACTCCTGCGTCGAGAGATGGCAGTGTAGGCAGTGCGATTAACTGACTACATATTTTTTTTAATACTACGTTGGTGGCAAACAAGCATACGGTCCGCCTGATGGAAAGCGGTCACGTGACCTATGGACGCTTGCAACTCAAGGAGTGTCACATGCCAGTTGCCAACGCGCCCAAAAGGAGTGTATAAGTCCCAAGGAGTGTTTGTTCGGGTTGCCGACGACTCAAAGGACAATAGATGGAACAAATTAGTTCCGTAGATCCTTCCGTCACCAGCACACCGCATCCTCGGTGAGCTCTGGCAGCCTTACTCACCGGCAGGAACACAACACTATGAGTAGGGTCTAGTGCTATTTGGCTGTGGTCTTCTGTAAGGCGGAGATACTTCCCCAGTTGGGCTCTGCTCTAGATTCGAGCGAGATGATATCCGCAGTGCTGCACCCTACCATCAAAGTGGAATATCATTCGCTATGCCCTACCTCTTAGTAAAACATTTTTACTTTAACAGTAATTTTTATACTCCATTCTCTCTGCACAACGAAGTTGTGTATAACAAAGAGATTTACAATGTGCCAGCAGCGCCATTCATGAAGAGATTTGTGATGTACTAGCAGCGCCCTCTGCGAAGAGTTTTACGATGTGCTATTAGCAGCGCCCTCTGCAAAGAGTTTTGCGTAATATATCCCCTTCGGTTCTGCCCCCGGTATACATAAAACGCTCAAGCGTTTCTGTAAGTCTGATAAGCTTTTACGATTCAATCCACTTTGATCGTGTGGCGTTAACTTTACAATTGGGGTTCCGCACAAATTAAACTGAGATTATACGTTTTCAATTAGGATTAAGACGGAGTTAGTTTGGGTTTTATCAGAATGGGTATAATAGGCTAGTTTCCTACTAGTCAAATCAGCTTCTTATTAAGAACTGTCAAAACGATTTGCTAATATGGAATTACTATTAAATACTGAGGAGTGACGTCATGATCAATTCATTTACTTCATATCTTTCTCTTTGACTTATTAAATAGAAATTATGTTTAAACCTAACTACTTACTGTCCATATTTTTCTACTAATTATGTGGTGCTTTATTTCGTGCACTGCATAAAATATTTTATTTTAAGTATAGGAAACTACCCTATTATTAAAAATTTAAATAGATATCATACACGAAAGAAAAAACGACAGGGCCCACTGGTGGCCGAGCCGGGAATCGAACCCGGGTCTTCAGCTTACGCGGCTAAGAACAAATCGAAAAATATTCAATAAAATAATTTGATTTGTTCCCTAGTTGTACCCTATTATTGTTGATTTCTTCGATTAGGGTCTTGATTTGACCGAAATTTGCTATATACCTACATAGTTTCTCAGCAAGAAGTCTCACTTTCTCACCTGGCTTGCTCAATTCGTACAAGGATACGAGCAAAAATCGTCCTTACTCGTTCTTTGACACAAATATACATGAAAAAATCTTGTTATACGAGAGAAGGTATGAAAGATTAGAGATTGATTAAAAATTGGTTGTCTGTAAAGTCAGTTTACGGACGGCAGTTTGACGTGACAACGTCAACCGTGCCGCGCTCTCGGTTGCGGAACGGGACAATGACGTCAACTTTTTCTCACATGCAGCCCGTATTAACGAGTTATTAGACGTTGTCACGTCAAAAAAATATATGTACTTACTCGATTCCTATGTTTTGTTAGCCAAATAGCGCTCGATAGGTATATTTGTTATCACTTCTTGTTTGTTCATTAACTTCTAAATATATTTATGAATAAAGAAATTATCCATAATCTATCTGTCTATATATTAGTCCTGTGCTCACACCGAACAGGGTAGGTTCCAAATGTAGGCGTACGTTGATTACATTTTCAAATACTGAGGAACAAAAAGAATCAAGTACGTGGGACTGAAAATTGCCCGGATTCTCAAAATTTGCTTCCCAAACTATAAGTTTAGTTATCAAATTCCGTCCACTTTGACCACAGATATAAAACAAGCTGTAAACTTTGAAGAAGCTGGCACACTGCGGCACGGCAGATAACAGTCCTGGCATACATTTAAATATACAGGGTGTTTCAATGACCGTAATACAAAACTTGTTTTTCAAACTCCTCTTCCTATTGCTAAAAACTATGTTAGGTCGCGTGTTCTTAAACTAGTTAATAAGTCAGTCAGTAGTCATATCATGACGTCACAATGAGTGACCACACTTAAAAAATTGGATTTATTTATTTTGTTAGAAAATTAGCAATATTTAATTACGTAGAATTGTAAGACCTGAATACGTGCATTATATTCTTCGTCGTTAATAGAGCCGGAATCACTTATTTTGTATTACGTTCATTGAAACACCCTGTATTGTTGAATTTCGAGATTCAAACTATAGGCTAATCGGAGTTTCTATTCTATTTATAAATAAGCTATTTTTAGTTTGGTATTGGGATATTAAACATTAAATAAACACACATTTTTTCATTGTTTCAATGTGGTAATAGTTTATCTTATGATAGCAATTCAAACTATGATGACGAGTATTGGTACGGTCAACCAATTTCAATCATAGGCCACTCTAGAACCCTGTCTTATTGACACCGTGCATTATTGGCCATAGAAGTCACTTTTGACAATGACTGTGAAAAGGTTCTACAGTGGCCTTGGATTCAGGTTGACTGTACAGCGTCGGGTTCTAGTACTTCCACGTAACATCTATAAAACCAGCTGTAAACTGTAAAGGAGCTGGCACACTGCAGCTCGGCAGATAACAGTCCTGGCATACATTTAATATGAGCCGGGCGAAGGTTGGCGGTGACGTCAGTCGCCCACGCACGACGCAGTATACGGGGTGAACACAGTACGGAAGGTTATTGATTGTCTTTGATTACTTGTTGCTTTTCGATGGAGGCATACAATAAATATAAGAAGATCTTATGCATTAAAATGCGACCGCCTAAGAACGCGCATACACTCCACCACACATAGATGGCGCCAAATAAAATGTCTTGTAGCTTTCGATTTTACTTGTAGATGGCGTTAAGCGTCACTTTTGACATACATTTATGGCTGGAAAGTGACACTTAACGCCAATCTACAAATGATCGATGGCAACAAGGTATTTTTTGTGGCGCCATATATGTGTGCTGTAGTGTATGCGCGTTCTTAGGCGGTTGCTTAATGTATGGTATGATCTTCTTATATTTAATCTATGATAGAGGAAAACGTGATTCTCAGGACTAACTAACTATTTTGGCTCAGTGATCGAAAGTGAATCCTGGCCTCCAAAATAAGAGATTGCCAATTTGCCACCTGTCCCGATGCTGCGAAGCCTCTTGCCAGTCACTGACTTGAAGCTGACGCAGACCCACCGCCAGTTGAGACTCCGATGCCGTTACATGATGTAATTGTCTGTCGGTAGATGTCGCTATACGCAAAGCATGTATACATAAGAAAAGGAATGGAGAGATTTGTGAGAGCCTGGCGTGGCTTCCGTAGCTCAATTTAGCGGCCGCTTAGTCTGCGGTTGACTCGGGCTCGAGTCCCTCCGGAAGCATACATTTTTGATGGTTTTCGGGTCAAAAAGATTTGGTAAAAACGTCACTTCTGTGGACAATATTATAAAAGTTAACGACTCTGGTACATTCGTATCCCGTTTTTCCTATTTGAGTGTCAAGAACTAAAAAAATGTTTCCCGTCATTAGCATGTCGTCTAAAAATTAGCACTAGATTTTCTTAACTTTTGTAATGTCCACAGGAGAGATATAACCAATTACCCATACATTAAAATCTGTTTGACCCTTTCCTTTGATATAAAAAAAAAACTTTGAATATAAAAACTTGCAGCGTCATTTACTTACTGTTTTTTGTACCGATACTGTGCCGCAAGTACCTCGCACCAAGAATTCTGCTTACAGCTAAATTAACTTATCGCCACTAACCTCTAATAGATATATTACGCCATTTCCCCTTAATTAATAAAAATAATAATAATAATAAATGTTTTATTGCAGGCAAAAAAAATTTAATGAGATAGCCTACTTTGCATGCAAATTTTACAAAGGTATTTTAATAAACTTCCCTTGTGTAAGGATGTTCGGCATTTAAATTAAATTGCTGGCAAATTTTCCTCTTGTATAATCAAATGAAAATGAGAGTAAGACATTATTCAAATTGTTAACAAAACAGAGGCCGTAAAGTGAGTATTATAAGAATTTTTTAGAGTGACTTTATTAAATTATGTTATAAAGAAATGTTACGTCGTATTTTTTGAGTATAGGTACTTTTAACTATTATTTTTTTCGGCAGTTCTATGTTACAATAAAACAAATTTCTTTATTTTTTATAAGACATCAAATATTATAAACTAATACCATGTAAATTAACCTAAATCTAAATATAGCCTAAATTAAAACAAAAATAAAAATCTAAGTTCTATGTAGGTAATTTTAAAATTGATAGTTTTTGCAAGACAGGTATCATTAAGTAGTTTTACATGGTATGTTTTAAATATCAAATGATTTGCAGTCATTTTAAAATACATATATAATACAGTTCTAGTCTTGACAAAATCGTGAGTGATTCTCATTTTTTTCCATTTGCTTATAGGTTATTTGGAGATGTTTCTGATTAAAACAATACTCTTTTTGTCCTATCGTTATTACAGAAATATTGGTGATTCGTCCTTGATTGGTGTTCTCATATGATTAATAGGACACCAAATATGGCTTTTAATACATAGATTTTTATTTTTTATTTGACATGTTTTCTCGTTAAAGAAATTACCAAAAATCACAATATTAAACAACAAAAAATCACCAGCCGCCACGTGTAGGCCGTTATCGGATCCGGATATTACACATTTGGTTATAAACGCTACAAGGAAGTCCCTAAACAAATATGGCGCTCATTTATTTACACCCTGTATAATATACAGGGTGTATATGCGCCGTTAATATTACACCGTTGTGCGTGTGCTATTTTGCTGTATAAATGTAAAATAAATATTGGTGATCCTTTTACAGGCAAATTAGTAGGTATTATTGTGTTCTGATTCAGAAAAAAAAAGTTTATAAGTTAAATACTTTTAAATGGACACCAGCTAGGAACATAAGATATGAATGAGATATCACTGCATATGACACCGATCTCTGTATGAAAAAATAACATTTCTTCGAAAAGGCCCCGTGTTCGAATCCCAGTAAAATATTTTTCACCACACCAACTGGTAAAGGCTTACTTTGCTATTCGAAAACAGATAGCAAAATTGCATTTTAACCACAAGAGTGCAAAGTAATTTCATACAAATTTTAACTTCATGTCTTAAGCTGGCTGGTAGAATTAAAGGATGATTTTGATGTATAAATATTGAATAAATGGATGGTTTTGATTTAATTTAATGTTTTATAGTTAATATTTTGTTCGTGTTGGTGTGGTGAAAAATTTTGTGTTTCACTCGGCGGCAAAGTTTGTTTAACCTTCGTGCCTTGAAACCCTCGCAACGCTCAAGATTCCACTTTTTGAACCACTCGCTACGCTCGCGGTTCAATATTGGAATTTTTCGCTTGCTCGGGTATCAATATTGGCACGTGCGGTTAAATAACAACTTTGCCCCCTTATAAAACAAATAACTATTGTTCAATTGTGTAATGAGCACAGATATTTATTCCTGAGTCATTGATAGTTACTTATTCAATTATGTAAATCGTCGCCTAGCACCCACAATGTATACATAAAAAAACTGTGACTACATGTACTCAACAAATACTCAAGAATATGTAACATCTAAGCAAAATATTGGAAAAATCACCATCACCTTATTTTAATATTCACAAATTCTATTATAAATGCAACAAACGAAAACGTCTCTATACAAACGCTCATTTATTTACGCTACACACTGTACAAGGTGTATACACGTCGTTAATATTTGATCACTCGTATGCTTTTGTTCGGTTAATAAAATCATGATGTATACGGAGAACGTCTTTTGAAACTGTTGAGACATTTTACTCAGTACCGTTACCATGGGCTGCCCAAGTGAGAGCCGTATTACTTTACTCAGAAAGTAAGTGAGTTTACATTTGTTTACAATATATTGTGCCTAACTTCACGCCAAAGAAGCTGCTTCTATCCCTTTCTAAGTTTATCAATAAACGGGAGAAAGAACTATAGGCGAATGCTACGCCTCTGGTGTTTACGCGATGGAACTAAAATCATAAGTAAATGTAATTTACCTATCGAAATCTGTCAATATAGGGTCTACTGCAAATTTCGAAACATACGCACTGAGGTATTCTTTCTCTTTCACTTTATACTGATAAGAGTAAAAGAGACGCATGTCCACATTTCGATAACTTCGGTATTCGGTAGTAGGCCTCAAACCATAGGCCAAGTCAATCTGACGTGACATTTCTGTCAAGTTATACAAAAATCACACGGAATTTTCACGATTATATTTGCAGTTTTAAATAAAATTATGACTAACATATTGCATTAATTTATAATATAACGTGAAATTCAAGATTAGCTAAAATTGAATAAAAAGATAAACCAGTGAACAAATCAAATAAGAGTTATTTTTGGCTATCATTTTGTACTATTTACAATTGAGATGATTATATTGCTCAAAGCAGTTTTTGGTTTCAGAAAGATGACGGAAGCTATGATTGAAATCAATATTTCCGAACAAACCCGTATGGTATTCAGTCAACATGGAAGATGGTTCAATTGATATTAATACTGTGGCACTGTGGCAGTTACGCTACTCAAAACCTTAGGGCAGCAGAGGGGAGCAGTACCAATTTATAGGTGTTTTTGTTACGCGATGCACTTAATGGTATTATTGGCGATGATCATCACAGGTAATATGTATAGAAGTGCTCCAATAAAGGAAAAAACCTCAACTCCAAAAAATAATCCTGTTACTAAAATAAAGTATTTCATTAATTGACTTTGTTTATTTCTGATGTTCTCGAGTAGTAAAGAAATAGAAATATTTTTACAGAAAAAGGGTACATAGCATCTTATATAGAATTAGCTTTTGCCCGCGGTTTCGCTCGCGTACTAAAAGAATTCTTATTCAAACATATACAAATAATAAAATTTTCATTTGGATCCGTAGGTTTCTATGCAGACGTTTGTCTGCGTTTTTTTCGATTACTCATATTACTACTACTTATCCCTATCCCTATTAGGGTTTGCTCCCGGGAAATACCGGTACCGAAAGTACCGGGAATTCCCAGGATTTTCAGCCAAGCAAAGAACCGGGAAATGAACTTGAAGGCTGTTTTAAACCCTATAATTTATAAATTTATTATGCACACTATTGGTGCTTTGTAAATAATTTGTAATTAAAAGATAAAAGATAAAAGACATTTATTCATGACGCTCACAAACACGTACGTACATGTACACACAAGAATAGGACAAAAAACAGAGAACAGAACATTAAGTAAGTGCGCATCACGAAATGGACCCAACTCAGCATAATGCTAGCTGGAAGCCAGCGCTGGTCTTCCGTAGGGCCCATTCGGTGATGCCACGACAGATAACAAACACACAACAATAAAAAGAAAAAGAAAATGAAGAAAAGAGACAGAAAAAATAAAACTATTTACATAAAAAAACCAAGAATACACATAAATCACAAAATTGTTCAAAAATACTTCTTTTCATTCATAAAACATTGTATTGTGTACTTAGTTACTAAATAGTCATAAGTTTAGCATTTCAATATGTGCAATATTACTTTTATTATTGACGACCGGTCTGGCTCAGTCGGTAGTGACCCTGCCTGCTGTGCCGCGATCCTGGGTTCGAATCCCGGTTAGGGCATTTATTTGTGTGATGAGCACAGATATTTGTTCTTGAGTCATGGGTGTTTTCTATGTATATAAGTATGTATTTATCTATTTAAGTATGTATATTGTCGCTTAGCACCCACAGTACAAGCTTTGCTTAGTTTGGGGCTAAGTTGATCTGTGTAAGGTGTCCCCTAATATTTATTTATTTTATTTATTTATTTATGATTAACAAAGTAATTGTTATTCCTGTAATTGTTTTTTCTGCTGTATGTTGTATTAAATATTGTATGTTTGCGCTGATGGCCAAGTTGCCAATGCTCCCAATAAATTAAAAAAAAAACATTAGCTTTGTCAATTTTGACACAAGGACTTAGCTGAAATGTCAATCGTTGACGCTTAACCATGGACTTTAAATCTATGCGCTAAACGCCGATCGAAATTCAGTCTAGCTCTGTCATGTCAATACGAAAAAGTGATAGAGATAGCTAAGCTACGATAACGATGTTATCATAATCGTTTGTGCATTTGGCTACGTGCCCTGCCAAAAAATTAGATACAATTTTTACTTGTTTCAAAATGCTTTTTCTACTCACTTTTGTATCAAATTATAATCTTCATATACACCCCATAATGGCCTAATCGCCTTCAAAAGTTCTATACCTTACCTTAGACTTTGTCGTTACCTATGTATGTCGATGTCGTTGTAATTGATGTTTGATATGTACGTAAACGCTGAATTTTAGGTTTTTAGTTTTCGTTTCGTCAATTTATTAAATACTTACTGTTACTCAAGAATATTACAAAATAAACAAAGTCACAGAATGAGATACTTTATTTCAGTAATAGGATAATTTTTTTGAAGTTTTTTCCTTTGGTTCACTTCTAATATATACCCACGAGATATGGTGTCATGGTGACTATGTATTGTGCATTGAGGAACTAACATGCCCATGAATTGGTACTGCCTGCTGCTGTAGGTAATCAGTTGATTCTTAACTGCCTCATTCAGTATCAATTTGAACAATCTTCTACGTTGGGTTTGCTGAATACCATACGGCTTGCATGGAAATATTGTTTTCAATAATATCTTCTTTTTCTGAAAGCAACCAATATAATCATCTCAACTGTAGCTAAACAGTACAAAATGATGAATAAATATAACTAACTCATTACCTTTGTAAAAGTATCAAGCACTGGTTTCATCACTGGTTTATCTTTTTATCGAACTACTAACCGCTACATTTAAGCTGTTCTTTAATTTCACGTAATATTATACATTAATACATATTAGTCATAATTGCATTTAAAATTGCAAATATAATCGTGAAAATGTTGTGGGATTGTTATATAATTTGACAGTGACACATCAGAGTGAATTGGTGGTTTACTTTTACGTTAGTGACTGTCATGATTACTCACGTAAAGTATTGAGTTTTCACTAGAGACTGTCAAATAGTTCTGGTTCTATTGACTTCATACAATCAGAAAAAGAGCGCCTTAGCTGTAAAGTTAGGAACGTATTAAAAACTCGGAGTAAACACGTTAATAACTTATGGTACCGATGAAAATTTTAGTACGTGAGCGTTTCCGCTTGGAGCGCTGTTCAGTTTTTCCATACATTTTCCGTAACTCTGACTGAAAACGTAACGTATTTTTTTACTTAAAAAAGTCATGGTAAGGCTACAGGTTCAAAGCTGGGTTTTTTGTTAAGCTTACAAGAAAATTTTCAACGTTTTTCTGTACTTAGATTCTTTTGTGAGCATTTCTTTTTTTTTGCCACTTTTATGAAGTGTGATATTTTTGAAAAAAAAAAAAAAATGCTATTTCTACTCAGAATTACTAGCCTTTTCAATCCTAGTAGTTAAAAAAATTGTCCCATACGATTATTTCTTATTTTGTTACCATTTTCCGTACATTTTGTATGGGGTAACAAAAGAGGAAAGGGGTCACTATCAAGTTTATCTTATCGCTAAACGACTATTTCGGCTAGATGTCAGAAAATGTAAATATACAGTCAGCATAAAGTCAATTCATCTGGGATGACTTGAAAGTAGAATACTCAATCAGCAAAAAGTTAATTTAACTGGATGGCTAAGAATTAGAATGAATGAGTAGCCAAACGTCTGAAAATATACATAGTCCGTATGATTAGCATATCTAAAAAGTCAAAAGTGAAGTTAGTTAATTGACGTCAACACAGAATGATACAGTAGCAAAACGTCCGGAAATATAATGTGTCATGGACGTCATGGTTTATAATAAATATGTAACAGTTCTTATTAACAGTGCGAGAAGGTTTGAATTCTCAAGGCACTTAAGCATTTTAAAACCAGACGTTTTGCTAACGGGTCGTTTGGCGTTTATTCTTTTTAGCAATAAAAACATTAAACAATCCAGACTTTTTGCTCCTCGACTGTTTAGCGTTCATGTCTGTTTTGTAATACAGACATTCGAAGATGAAGATGTTTTGCAGTTAGATCATTTTAAATTGTTACGTTTTAAGATCCAGACGTTTTGCTAAAGACGCATTTAGCATTCATGTCTACGTAGCCACAAAGACATAACACAATCCAGACATGTCAGCTATATAGTCTTTTAGCGATAAGGTAAATTTGATAGTGACCCGAGGAAAGTAACAAAAATGTATGGAAATTCTGGGACACTTTTTGTCTCCCAGTGAGATTGAAAGTACTCGTGATTCTGAGTACAATTGACCTAAAATTCCCTAAAACAATAAAAAAAAATTATTGGCAAAAAATGACCGTTTAAACTTTGCATAGTGACTTTTGAGGTCATAATGAACAACTTTTATTATGGGACCAATGCTGAAATCGCGAAAAAAAATTGACTGTTCCATAGAAATGTATGAAACGGCCAATTTTTTGTGCGATGACCAAATGGCTGGCCAATATTTCGCTCAGCGGATCAGGAATGCTATTCAGCGAGGCAGTGTGGCTAGCCTTCTTGGGCACCTTACCTAACAGCGAGGACTTAGGTAAAAAATTGTATTTATAAGTTTTAGTGTAAATACTTATAAATACCTATTAATGCAAAATTAGAGAGAAACAAAAAAAAACTTATTTTTTAAACCATGATCATAGAAAACTACTTTTTAAACTCTGCCCAAGCTAAATTTACAGCGATTTAGATAGAACGGAGCGTGGTAGTGTATTCGAAGTTTATTATAACCCTTCCACGGCCTATGCAATCAAACACCACTATAGTTAGCTTTGACCACTCAAAGTATCTTTTTTTTTCTAACACGTACGTCCCGCAAAACCAGCAAAGTAAAGGCAACATATCTCGCGAAATAAAATACCCAAATTACCCATCCTTGTCTAACTGTATTAACCAGAGTGGGACGGGTAGTCTCGCGAGAGATACTGTCTCACCCGTCATGTGCTGGTAATATTCTAAAATAAAGCGTACACAGCAAACCGCCAAAAACTGCCAGCGTTTCCGCGCTTCCGCTGTGTACATTTCTGCTTTAATCGGACGCCGTCGCGGGGTCGTTTACCACCGGTTCAAAAGGGCGCGATATACAGCGTGAGTCATAAGAAGGTGTAGATATTTAAATAGGTACCTACGAGTATAATAGGCTACTTGACCCTTTTTCAAAGTATGTCTTATATTATTAATTACTGTCTAATTAAACGAAATAAAATAGTACCATATTTCATTACGACTTAAAAACCCGCAAAAAATAATTTAAAGTTTACTTTTACGTGATCAGGCAAAAACAATATCAGCCATATTAATCTATAGAATATCTATGACATGACGTCAGTCTATTTAGAAAAAATATTTGCCACTGTCACAGTCGAGCAACGACTATGAATTTTAATAAAATACAGGTTGCTTCTATGGAGATTGGATTAGTACCTCTAATTTCCATAGTTGATTTGAATTATGTGACGTCACTCCAATGGCCAACACCGTTTTCGGAGTTCATAATTTAAAAAAACATACACACATCTTTAATTAAAAATACGCAGACATCACGCACTTTTAATCCCCGCAAGCTATAAATATTGATTTTTTAAGTCAAATACTACAGAAAGCAATAAATTGATGTGCTAAATTCGATACGAGTCTAGTAGCCTATTTTACAATTTGGGGAGCCAACGTGACGAAGATGACGAAGACGAAGCCGCGGTCCTGGGTTAGAATCCCGGTAAGGGCATTTATTTGTGCGATTAGCACAGATATTTTGTTCCTGCATGTCATGAATGTTTCTATAATGTATATAGGAGTAAGTAATAGGTATTATAAGTACATGTCGTTGTCTGAGTACCCACAATACAAGCCTTCTTGAGCTTACCGTGAGACTTACATTAGTCAATATTTTATGTGCAAGAATGTGCGATAATATTTTATTTTTTATAGTTTTATTGTAAGTTTGACCATTGGTTACTTACAGTCAAGGCCAAATGTATTTATTTATTTATTTATTTAATCTTTATTGTACACAAAGAAAAGAACTTATAGTACAAAAGGCGGACTTAATGCCAAACAGCATTCTCTACCAGTCAACCTTTAGGCAAACAGAGATATTGTGTATATTTCGCATCAAAAACGATTTTTTTTATAGGTCCCTATATGAAAGCCAACAGCAATAATATTTATCACTATTATCATCAATTTTCAAACGTTAGACTGCCTCTGAGAATATAGGCCTCCCAATAATAGTTATACTTAATCTTTATGTTTTCAAAACGTAAAAGCTCTAAATGTCATTCGATAGATTGGTTAAACCAAGACTTGTAATAAGTTAATCCGTCTTTTGCCGCTCCACACGGCCCACTGTGTATGTTATAAATATCATTCAATAGATTTTTAGTGCAACCACTTGTAATAACTATCCGTCAAAATTCTGCCGCTCTGTACGGCCCACGGTGTATGTTCCCATAAATATATGTGTTTTACGGGCAGCGTCATGTTTCACTGCGGCTGACGGTTTTATAGCCCTCGCTAGTGGAATGTATGGTGCCTATGATTCCTAGGTTTTATATGTCTGGATGTACTTAAATGTCAGATTATGAGTTATACAAACTGTTTTCATAGATTTCTGTTAAATTTAGGGAAGGTTCTTTAGGTCAAATACAGTTATTTTTTCTAAGAAACTAGTGTCTTAACTCTTACTTTTCCTGAGTTCTTAAATTATTCATGACAATCTCTAATTCCTTATGTTACCTATTTATTTTGACATGTGCCGTCAGCCCGTCAGATAACTTTTATATTGTTATTAAATTTTTCTCCCACATAAATTCATTTCTTATAATATATGAAACCGAAAAAACAAAATGGAAAGATTTGCGAGATTCCTCAATTGGTTAAGAGCGGCTGCCCGGTCTGCGGTTGATGCGGGTTCGTCCCGCTGGAAACGTATTTTTACTTTCTTTAATACAAAAAACTTATCCTTAATTATCCTTGCGGATGTTTCCGCTTGTTGAAAATGTATTTAGTACATATAAACAGTCAAACTTTCAAACATCTAAACAAATAATCATGACTCAAACTGCACTTATCTAAAAATACCAATAATAAATCACTCGAAACATTAAGAAGAAAAACAATACCATCCACTCGAATGAATTAATCGAGGCAGTCACGATCGCCAGTAACGATGGAACTAAGAAAATATAAGTTGGGCAAGTTACTTGCGAAGTTGGTCGGCTAAACGATACGGTACAGTATTATGTTGGATGGAGGACTTTGTTTTCGTAGCACGTATGCGTTTTTGCTATGGAGTTTAACAAACTCCATAGCCCTTGCCCACGGCGACTTTTTGCAATGCAGTTACTATTAAGGCACTTTAGTCGCGTTTGTATCGCGATACAGAAGCGATGCAAACGCGCTAACAGTATCGAGACTTACCCCCTTATTCATCGGTGTGATAGAAAGAGACAAACGAACTTTATCGGCTTGATAACTTTAGTAAACTTTTATGAATAAGGGGGTATATCGATGCAAATGCGCTACTGCTTCGCTGAAAAAAGTCGCCGTAGGCGAGGGCCCCAAGGATTCGAATTGTTGAACATGTTTTTCAATGTCCCAGACTTACGAGGTGAAATAAAAAGGGCATTGAATCATAAATGTTAAATAAATTGATGTACTTTATTTATTTTGATGTTTTACAGTTCATATTTTCAT
Organism: Leguminivora glycinivorella; assembly: GCF_023078275.1. Classification (NCBI taxonomy): domain Eukaryota; kingdom Metazoa; phylum Arthropoda; class Insecta; order Lepidoptera; family Tortricidae; genus Leguminivora; species Leguminivora glycinivorella. The sequence goes on along the minus strand of NC_062985.1, from coordinate 21,753,193 downwards.
ATTGTTGGTGTGGTGAAAAATGTTGTGTTTCACTCGGTGGCAAAGTTTGTTTAACCTTCGTTCCTTGATACCCTCGCAGCGCTCAAGATTCCACTTTTTGAACCACTTGCTACGCTCGCGGTTCAATATTGGAATCTTTCGCTTGCTCGGGTATCAATATTGGCACGTGCGGTTAAACAACAACTTTGCCCCCTTGTAAAACAAATTTAACTATTATAGAATCATTTTTGAGGGTACACCCAAAAATCAGATTACACTTACACATCCATAACATCCATAAAAGAAAATTTGGCATATACCTATTTATATGATAATGTTGTTGATAAGTATTGATATGTTCATATAAGAACATTTCATTTTCCTCTGCATTGAGAATAAAATGAGGACTACATCTTCCTTATTACTTATTCCTTTAAAGGTCAAAGATAATTTAGATCCTTCCTTTTCCTTTTTTAAATCATTCGCATTACGAGTTCTTACAAAAATCTACCTCTACTTTCATTATAATTAGGTACGTGAATGATATCGGTATGTTTTTAATGTTGAAGATTTAAAATGAAAAGTGAGTATTGTAAAACGAGGCTATTTTGCTTCCCTATGAGTAACTTTGTACTACTTTTAAACATAGTTAGACTGTCGTAAAAACCAGAATTTTATGAAATTATCCAAGTGCAATTTTTAACACACACTATAACCCTTGACCATGACCAAAAACTTAACTGGCTTCCTATCCGCCGCCGCAGGGATCTCCACACTCTTTCTCTTCTCTTTAATGCTCTTTTTACACATTCTTCTCCTTTATACCTCTCTCAAAAATTTACATTTCTGGCATCAGGCAGTGGCCACCGTTTGCGTTCTAGTGCGAATTTATGTCTTGCCATTCCCCCTCACAAATCTCGTGGATACCATAAGTCTTTTGCTGTCCGTGCAGTGAAGCTATGGAATGAGCTGCCCGTCTCGCTTAGACAGGCACAATCGATTGCGTCGCTCAAGTAGAGGTTAAAGAAACTGTGGTTATCTGACTAAATTGCCTTTGTTGCCTAATATTATATTTATTTTGTGTTTCTTTTCAGCTTAGTGTATGTATATATTTTTATCCATTGTCTTTATGGTACCTTGTTGTACAAATTGCTAGATTTTGTTACCCTCTTTAACTCTTTCCTCTCATTTACTCAAAGGTTAACTGGAAGAAATCCCTCTAAGGGATAAGTTCGCCTTTGTACTTCACATCTCAATGTATGTTATTTTTAATGTGTTTTTGTACAATAAAGAGCTACTACTACTACTACCCTTCTGACGCCTGCGTTTGCGTACAACACCTTTATGAAGTTATGATAACCACGATACAAAATTTTAATTTTGGAAAAAACCCCAACATAGTGTACTGACTACTAGTGTATTTTTAGTCTAGTTAGTGTATTTACACGCCACGGGTTTACTATGTCGCGGGCGGGTTTTTTTTCTAATTTTAATGTTGTGTTTATGTTATTATTTTTGTGTTTTAATGTTGTGTTTATGTTGTGTTTATGTCCCGATGCTGCGAAGCCTCTTGCCAGTCACTGACTTGAAGCTGACGCAGACCCACCGCCAGTTGAGACTCCGATGCCGTTACATGATGTAATTGTCTGTCGGTAGATGTCGCTATACGCAAAGCATGTATACATAAGAAAAGGAATGGAGAGATTTGTGAGAGCCTGGCGTGGCTTCCGTAGCTCAATTTAGCGGCCGCTTAGTCTGCGGTTGACTCGGGCTCGAGTCCCTCCGGAAGCATACATTTTTGATGGTTTTCGGGTCAAAAAGATTTGGTAAAAACGTCACTTCTGTGGACAATATTATAAAAGTTAACGACTCTGGTACATTCGTATCCCGTTTTTCCTATTTGAGTGTCAAGAACTAAAAAAATGTTTCCCGTCATTAGCATGTCGTCTAAAAATTAGCACTAGATTTTCTTAACTTTTGTAATGTCCACAGGAGAGATATAACCAATTACCCATACATTAAAATCTGTTTGACCCTTTCCTTTGATATAAAAAAAAAACTTTGAATATAAAAACTTGCAGCGTCATTTACTTACTGTTTTTTGTACCGATACTGTGCCGCAAGTACCTCGCACCAAGAATTCTGCTTACAGCTAAATTAACTTATCGCCACTAACCTCTAATAGATATATTACGCCATTTCCCCTTAATTAATAAAAATAATAATAATAATAAATGTTTTATTGCAGGCAAAAAAAAATTAATGAGATAGCCTACTCTGCATGCAAATTTTTACAAAGGTATTTTAATAAACTTCCCTTGTGTAAGAATGTTCGGCATTTAAATTAAATTGCTGGCAAATTTTCCTCTTGTATAATCAAATGAAAATGAGAGTAAGACATTATTCAAATTGTTAACAAAACAGAGGCCGTAAAGTGAGTATTATAAGAATTTTTTAGAGTGACTTTATTAAATTATGTTATAAAGAAATGTTACGTCGTATTTTTTGAGTATAGGTACTTTTAACTATTATTTTTTTCGGCAGTTCTATGTTACAATAAAACAAATTTCTTTATTTTGTATAAGACATCAAAAATTATAAACTAATACCATGTAAATTAACCTAAATCTAAATATAGCCTAAATTAAAACAAAAATAAAAATCTAAGTTCTATGTTGGTAATTTTAAAATTGATAGTTTTTGCAAGACAGGTATCATTAAGTAGTTTTACATGGTATGTTTTAAATATCAAATGATTTGCAGTCATTTTAAAATACATATACAGTTCTAGTCTTGACAAAATCGTGAGTGATTCTCATTTTTTTCCATTTGCTTATAGGTTATTTGGAGATGTTTCTGATTAAAACAATACTCTTTTTGTCCTATCGTTATTACAGAAATATTGGTGATTCGTCCTTGATTGGTGTTCTCATATGATTAATAGGACACCAAATATGGCTTTTAATACATAGATTTTTATTTTTTATTTGACATGTTTTCTCGTTAAAGAAATTACCAAAAATCACAATATTAAACAACAAAAAATCACCAGCCGCCACGTGCAGGCCGTTATCGGATCCGGATATTACACATTTGGTTATAAACGCTACAAGGAAGTCCCTAAACAAATATGGCGCTCATTTATTTACACCCTATATAATATACAGGGTGTATATGCGCCGTTAATATTACACCGTTGTGCGTGTGCTATTTTGCTGTATACATGTAAAATAAATATTGGTGATCCTTTTACAGGCAAATTAGTAGGTATTATTGTGTTCTGATTCAGAAAAAAAAAGTTTATAAGTTAAATACTTTTAAATGGACGCCAGCTAGGAACATAAGATATGAATGAGATATCACTGCATATGACACCGATCTCTGTATGAAAAAATAACATTTCTTCGAAAAGGCCCCGTGTTCGAATCCCAGTAAAATATTTTTCACCACACCAACTGGTAAAGGCTTACTTTGCTATTCGAAAACAGATAGCAAAATTGCATTTTAACCACAAGAGTGCAAAGTAATTTCATACAAATTTTAACTTCATGTCTTAAGCTGGCTGGTAGAATTTACCTATAAAGGATGATTTTGATGTATAAATATTGAATAAATGGATGGTTTTGATTTAATTTAATGTTTTATAGTTAATATTTTGTTCGTGTTGGTGTGGTGAAAAATTTTGTGTTTCACTCGGCGGCAAAGTTTGTTTAACCTTCGTGCCTTGAAACCCTCGCAACGCTCAAGATTCCACTTTTTGAACCACTCGCTACGCTCGCGGTTCAATATTGAAATTTTTCGCTTGCTCGGGTATCAATATTGGCACGTGCGGTTAAATAACAACTTTGCCCCCTTATAAAACAAATAACTATTGTTCAATTGTGTAATGAGCACAGATATTTATTCCTGAGTCATTGATAGTTACTTATTCAATTATGTAAATCGTCGCCTAGCACCCACAATGTATACATAAAAAAACTGTGACTACATGTACTCAACAAATACTCAAGAATATGTAACATCTAAGCAAAATATTGGAAAAATCACCATCACCTTATTTTAATATTCACAAATTCTATTATAAATGCAACAAACGAAAACGTCTCTATACAAACGCTCATTTATTTACGCTACACACTGTACAAGGTGTATACACGTCGTTAATATATTTTGATCACTCGTACGCTTTTGTTCGGTTAATAAAATCATGATGTATACGGGGAACGTCTTTTGAAACTGTTGAGACATTTTACTCAGGTTCAAAGCTGGGTTTTTTGTTAAGCTTACAAGAAAATTTTCAACGTTTTTCTGTACTTAGATTCTTTTGTGAGCATTTCTTTTTTTTTGCCACTTTTATGAAGTGTGATATTTTTGAAAAAAAAAAAATGCTATTTCTACTCAGAATTACTAGCCTTTTTAATCCTAGTAGTTAAAAAAATTGTCCCATACGATTATTTCTTATTTTGTTACCATTTTCCGTACATTTTGTATGGGGTAACAAAAGAGGAAAGTAACAAAAATGTATGGAAATTCTGGGACACTTTTTGTCTCCCAGTGAGATTGAAAGTACTCGTGATTCTGAGTACAATTGACCTAAAATTCCCTAAAACAATAAAAAAAAATTATTGGCAAAAAAAAAAGAAACGCTCTTGTGCGGGAAACAGTTACTTAGTACTTAAAAATAAGATAGTTAATTTTGCGCCTTATACAGGGTGAAAAAAAATGACCGTTCAAACTTTGCATAGTGACTTTTGAGGTCATAATGAACAACTTTTATTATGGGACCAATGATGAAATCACGAAAAAAAATTGACTGTTCCATAGAAATGTATGAAACGGCCAATTTTTTTGCGATGACCAAATGGCTGGCCAATATTTCGCTCAGCGGATCAGCAATGCTATCCAGCGAAGCGAGGCAGTGTGGCGAGCCTTCTTGGGCACCTTAACTAAGAGCGAGGACTTAGGTCAAATTTTTTATTTGTAAGTTTTAGTGTAAGTTGTATATTACTGTTTTTTTTTTACTTTACCTATTAATGCAAAACTAAAGAGAAACAGAAAAAAAACTTATTTTTTAAACCATGATCATAGAAAACTACTTTTTAAACTCTGCCCAAGCTAACTTTACAGCGATTTTGATAGAACGGAGCGTGGTAGTGTAATCGAAGTTTATTATAACCCTATGCAATCAAACACCACTATAGTTTGACCACTCAAAGTATCTTTTTTTTCTAACACGTACGTCCCGCAAAACCAGCAAAGGCCTGCAAGATATCTCGCGAAATAAAATACCCAAATTACCCATCCTTGTCTAACTGTATTAACCAGAGTGGGACGGGTAGTCTCGCGAGAGATACTGTCTCACCCGTCATGTGCTTGTAATATTCTAAAATAAAGCGTAGGTACACAGCAAACCGACAAAAACTGCCAGCGTTATCTGGCAGCGCTTCCGCTGTGTACATTTCTGCTTTAATCGGCCGCCGTCGCGGGGTCGTTTACCACCGGTTCAAAAGGGCGCGATATACAGCGTGAGTCATAAGAAGGTGTAGATATTTAAATAGGTACCTACGAGTATAATTTTACAATTTGGGGAGCCAACGTGACGAAGATGACGAAGACGAAGCCGCGGTCCTGGGTTAGAATCCCGGTAAGGGCATTTATTTGTGTGATTAGCACAGATATTTTGTTCCTGCATGTCATGAATGTTTTCTATAATGTGAATACGAGTAAGTAATAGGTATTATAAGTACATGTCGTTGTCTGAGTACCCACAATACAAGCCTTCTTGAGCTTACCGTGAGACTTAGACTTTGACGACCGGACTGGCTCAGACGGTAGTGACCCTGCCTGCTGCGCCGCGGTCCTGGGTTCGAATCCCGGTAAGGGCATTTATTTGTGTGATGAGCACAGATATTTGTTCCCGAGTCATGGATGTTTTCTATGTATATAAGTATGTATTTATCTATTTAAGTATGTACAGGGTGGCCCAAAATTACGTTGACAAAGAATAGTAAAATGTTGAAATAAACCAAAATATCGAAGTTACCGAAAATATTTTTTGAGCCTATATTTATTGTATATTTCTACATTCACCATGAATATTTCAACAGCATTCATGTCCATTTCGCAAGATTTGCTATGTAGACCAATTGTAAAACGGCGATTTTTTCAAATTCATACGTTCGATACGTTTCAGCCTACCTACGTAACTTCACCTCACTTAAAACTATAAATTATAGTTTGTAATCAATCTTAAAACCCTAGCCCGTTTATTGATTACAAAAATTAGGATATTTAAAAAGCTAAACGTGCAATAAGTTAGACGAAAGTCATACTAGACGTGCAGCGGCATATCGTTATTTTTTTTTCTTACATTTGCGTTTGTACTTCAAAGCCAAAGGAGGGCAGCTGTTTGAAGGCGATTCGATTTATTTGGTCAAAAATTATTAAGGTTTCACATTTTAATTTGTTGGACAATCATTCGTATAAGGACAGAAAAATAATTATACAAACGTTTGTCAACGTATTTTTGGGCCACCCTGTATATCGTCGCTAAGCACCCATAGTACAAGCTTTGCTTAGTTTGGGGCTAAGTTGATCTGTGTAATGTGTCCCCCAATATTTATTTATTTATTTTATTTATTTATTTACATTAGTCAATATTGTATGTGCAAGAATGTCCGGTAATATATTTTTTTTATAGTTTTATTGTAAATTTGACCATTGGTATATTTCAATCAAGACCAAATGTATATTTCGCATCAAAGACGATTTTTAATAGGTCCCTATATGAAAGCCAACAGCAATAATATTTATCAATATATCATCAATTTTCAACCGTTAGTCTCCCTCTGAGAATAGGCCTCCCAATAATAGTTATACTAAATCATTATGTTTTCAAAATGTAAAAGCTTTAAATGTCATTCAATAGATTGGTCAAACCAAGACTTGTAATAAGCTAATCCGTCTTTTGCCGCTCCACACGGCCCACTGTGTATGTTATAAATATCATTCAATAGATTTTTAGTGCAACCACTTGTAATAACTATCCGTCGAAATTCTGCCGCTCTGTACGGCCCACGGTGTATGTTCCCATAAATATATGTGTTTTACGGGCAGCGTCATGTTTCACTGCGGCTGACGGTTTTATAGCCCTCGCTAGTGGAATGTATGGTGCCTATGATTCCTAGGTTTTATATGTCTGGATTGTACTTATACTAATGTCGGATTATGAGTAGGTCATACAAACTGTTTTCATAGATTTAGGGGAAGGTTCTTTAGGTCAAATACAGTTATTTTTTCTAAGAAACCAGTGTCTTAACTCTTACTTTTCCTGAGTTCTTAAATTATTCATAACAATCTTTACTAATTCCTTATGTTATTTATTTTGACATGTGCCGTCAGCCCGTCAGATAACTTTTATATTGTTATAAAATTTTTCTCCCACATAAATTCATTTCTTATATATGAAACCGAAAAAACAAAATGGAAAGATTTGCGATATTCCTCAATTGGTTAAGAGCGGCTGCCCGGTCTGCGGTTGATGCGGGTTCGTCCCGCTGGAAACGTATTTTTACTTTCTTTAATACAAAAAACTTATCCTTAATTATCCTTGCGGATGTTTCCGCTTGTTGAAAATGTATTTAGTACATATAAACAGTCAAACTTTCAAACATCTAAACAAATAATCATGACTCAAACTGCACTTATCTAAAAATACCAATAATAAATCACTCGAAACATTAAGAAGAAAAACAATACCATCCACTCGAATGAATTAATCGAGGCAGTCACGATCGCCAGTAACGATGGAACTAAGAAAATATAAGTTGGGCAAGTTACTTGCGAAGTTGGTCGGCTAAACGATACGGTACAGTATTATGTTGGATGGAGGACTTTGTTTTCGTAGCACGTATGCGTTTTTGCTATGGAGTTTGTTAAGAGCCCTTGCCCACGGCGACTTTTTGCAATGCAGTTACTATTAAGGCACTTTAGTCGCGTTTGTATCGCGATACAGAAGCGATGCAAACGCGCTAACAGTATCGAGACTTACCCCCTTATTCATAAACGTTCACTAAAGTTATCAAGCCGATAAAGTTCGTTTGTCACTTTCCGACGTATCATCCATTGAAATCGTATCAATTAAGGGTGTCGCCTTGCATCAAATGAGGTAGTTCTAATTTGTGTTATATATTATTAGAGATGAAATAGTAATGTCAATTCCAAGTTTTCCACCTCGAAAGCCCATGGGGTCACAATTAAATTCATGAAAATCCGTAAAATTTTATGACTTTCTCTGACTTTTGTTAAATTTTACCACCAAGAACTTTTTTAACTGCAAAAGTGGCTACGAACCATTTGATGTCTACTAAATGATTGTTATTATGAATATAATTTTGTCTTGGTAAGCCATATATTTACTAAGATACGGCCATTCAAAGTTTTGCACAATTTCGACAAAAGGGAAAAGTAGTTGGAGCTGTTCGGAGGCGTATAATCTTTTTTGATCCATACTGAAGATGAATTCTTACGGAGTCCACAAGGCTTCATTTGTCAACCAACGTTGGAACCACCAACTCCTCAGGTTCTCCTTAAAATGAATAATTTTCTGTACTTACAAAGAAGGTTGTACCGGCAGTTGTGGTTGCGAGACAGTAAGAGTCAATAGCTCAGCTTTTTGCACCTACTGCAGTGGACAATTCTGCGGTAATGTACCAGGTCTGGTGTGTACCAATATTGATAAACCACTCGTTGATGATCCGCCATCAGATGACGATTTTGACCTTACTGATCAGTTGACAGAGATATACTACCTCAGTAAGCTTTCTCCTAAAGGAGTGCTGTGGATTCGAAGGTCCAGTCTAGTTCATTTATCGTTAACTACGCTTATTTCACTAACTAACCCTACTTCATATTGCGAACCTTTGAGAAGCCGAATCTTCGAAACTATTTGGCGTACCAAGATCAAATTAGTCTCATTTAATTACAAATTCTGTCTACTTTAAATTGTGTATAATGACTTTTGCCGTACCACGGGTACTTTGTTGAAAAAAATCACAAATGCTGAATTTTTTAAGGTTTTTCGTGTATTTAATAATGACCCCATTGGCTTTCGAGGTGGAAAACTTAGATGCCGCATCACTATTGCATATACAACAATATGAAACACCAATTAGAACTACCTCATTTGATGCAAGGCTGAATGTACGATTTCAATGGATCAGTATCGGTGTGATAGAAAGAGACAAACGAACTTTATCGGCTTGATAACTTTAGTAAACTTTTATGAATAAGGGGGTATATCGATGCAAATGCGCTACTGCTTCGCTGAAAAAAGTCGCCGTAGGCGAGGGCCCCAAGGATTCGAATTGTTGAACATGTTTTTCAATGTCCCAGACTTACGAGGTGAAATAAAAAGGGCATTGAATCATAAATGTTAAATAAATTGATGTACTTTATTTATTTTGATGTTTTACAGTTCATATTTTCATATTGTTGGTGTGGTGAAAAATGTTGTGTTTCACTCGGTGGCAAAGTTTGTTTAACCTTCGTTCCTTGATACCCTCGCAGCGCTCAAGATTCTACTTTTTGAACCACTTGCTACGCTCGCGGTTCAATATTGGAATCTTTCGCTTGCTCGGGTATCAATATTGGCACGTGCGGTTAAACAACAACTTTGCCCCCTTGTAAAACAAATTTAACTATTATAGAATCATTTTTGAGGGTACACCCAAAAATCAGATTACACTTACACATCCATAACATCCATAAAAGAAAATTTGGCATATACCTATTTATATGATAATGTTGTTGATAAGTATTGATATGTTCATATAAGAACATTTCATTTTCCTCTGCATTGAGAATAAAATGAGGACTACATCTTCCTTATTACTTATTCCTTTAAAGGTCAAAGATAATTTAGATCCTTCCTTTTCCTTTTTTTAAATCATTCGCATTACAAGTTCTTACAAAAATCTACCTCTACTTTCATTATAATTAGGTACGTGAATGATATCGGTATGTTTTTAATGTTGAAGATTTAAAATGAAAAGTGAGTATTGTAAAACGAGGCTATTTTGCTTCCCTATGAGTAACTTTGTACTACTTTTAAACATAGTTAGACTGTCGTAAAAGACCAGAATTGTATGAAATTATCCAAGTGCAATTTTTAACACACACTATAACCCTTGACCATGACCAAAAACTTAACTAGCTTCCTATCCGCCGCCGCAGGGATCTCCACACTCTTTCTCTTCTCTTTAATGCTCTTTTTACACCTTCTTCTCCTTTATAACTCTCTCAAAAATGTACATTAAATTTCTGCCATCAGGCAGTGGCCACCGTCTGCGTTCTAGTGCGAATTTATGTCGTGCCATTCCCCCTCACAAATCTCGTGGATACCATAAGTCTTTTGCTGTCCGTGCAGTGAAGCTATGGAGTGAGCTGCCCGTCTCGCTTAGACAGGCACAATCGGTTGCGTCGCTCAAGTAGAGGTTAAAGAAACTGTGGTTATCTGACTAAATTGCCTTTGTTGCCTAATATTCTATTTATTTTGTGTTTCTTTTCAGCTTAGTGTATGTATATATTTTTATCCATTGTCTTTATGGTACCTTGTTGTACAAATTGCTAGATTTTGTTACCCTCTTTAACTCTTTCCTCTCATTTACTCAAAGGTTAACTGGAAGAAATCCCTCTAAGGGATAAGTTCGCCTTTGTACTTCACATCTCAATGTATGTTATTTTTAATGTGTTTTTGTACAATAAAGAGCTACTACTACTACTACCCTTCTGACGCCTGCGTTTGCGTACAACACCTTTATGAAGTTATGATAACCACGATACAAAATTTTAATTTTGGAAAAAACCCCAACATAGTGTACTGACTACTAGTGTATTTTTAGTCTAGTTAGTGTATTTACAAGCCACGGGCTTACTATGTCGCGGGCGGTTTTTTTTTTTAAATTTTAATGTTGTGGTTATGTTATTATTTATTTAAATTGTTTTTATTTGATTTCTGAATCCCTCGCTTCGCTTACATACCCGTTGCTTCCTATAAACTACGCTGTTCAAGTAATAAATATTCCAGTCACACGAACGTTAACTCCTCCTAGTTTACGGCACCATTTCTTTCTGCTCAGCATTTGTTTTAAACCGGCCAAATTGAGTAGTATAAATAATTCAAGTACAGTTGTAGATGTTAATGGTACAACTATACATTTTAACTTCTAATTCGATAGGCAAACAGGCGGGCAAGCACGTGTAGCGTGATCTGGCTTATTGCGTAGCTGCGTCCTTTTTGCACTGTATGTAAGTGCGAAAGAATGTGCAATAAATGATTGAATATTGAGTATTATTTCTTTTAACTCATTGCAATAAGGCATTTCTTCGTAGCAACAATAACACTGTATACCTTTAATAACAAAGTATACCTTTAAATCAAATAGGAATTCACTATATCTCGTATCACTAGTACTCTACACAAACGTATCTATTGCCATTAATAGAGATAGGAAACATGCATATAATATATAGGAGGCGAGAAATTCGTGTGTTTATGCAGCATACCATTATGTTGACTGTCGTTGCAGTTACACCACCAAAACAGAAGACTTACCTGAAAAAAAAAACATTACATAGATTATAGACTACATTTTTAATTATAAAAATTCAATGTGTCGTGGGTATCGTATGTAGAGTGGACGATGCATGGGCTAGAAAGAATCCTGTCTCTGCAATCTGCAAATTTTTCGATTATACTCTCAACCCGTTATTACTAAACTAGAGCACTTTCACATGCTCTGTCTACTTCTTTTGGGAGCACTGCCGTTAGTGTATGTATGTAAGCAGATGTGTATCAGCAAAGTGAGCGCTCGCCGCGGGTTGTCGCTGAATCGTAAAAGTGGCCCCTCGAACACGTTCGCCGACAAAGGGTGAATCGCCCGTTAGCCGCACGGTGACCACCTGTTTTGACAACTGAGGATATTTCCTATTTTAATACCAGGCTGCTGGCGAACAGTCGTGTGTTGCTGGCAAGCTGAACCAAATGAAGCATTCATAATCAATGCCATAGTGTTACTGTTAAGAAACATCTATCTACTTAAAATATGTTTTTTATCACACTCGCTCGTAAACGGCGTTATTACATGCCTGTACAGTGATTACAAGATGGCGGACGAACGTTCGAAATATCAGCGTAGGTATTTCAATACATTTACTTCGCGAGTGTGATGAAAAACATTGTGTAGATCACGGGCGGCTGAAGGATTACGAATGAGAGGCTGTTTGAAGCTTAAATAACTCGAGTAACCACTTTCCGCCCTTAATACACAGTGTTCTATTGTTTTGGTCAATCAATTTTGTCTTTTTGGGGGGCTATTCATTACGTAATTACTGTTTATTTAAATATTATTGTAGAAAGTTTCATTTAACTTAACAAGACAATGAGCTTAATAGGTCATTGATTAAGACATTAAAATATACTTCCACTGACGAAAAAAATCAATGACTGTTATAAACCCACAAATAAATGCTCTTATTAATGATTCGAACCCAGTGCTGTCAAAATCACATGTAGTTTTAGCCAAGTTATAAAAATAATGCCGATTGAAAAAAATATTTAAATTAATCTCAGTATAAAATTAATAACAGTATTTACATACTTATGTTAATTAATTTTTAATTTTAATTTTTATTAATTTGTTTTTATTGTTAAATTTCGGAAAATGACGATCCTTATTGGGGGACACAATATGATGATTTGTTATTAATATTATTCCTGTTAAGTTTTTAATTTTATGACGATCATGATGGGAATTCTTATATTTTTGTACAGAAACACAAACTTATATTGTAATTTTTTTCGTGAAATAAATCATCTATCTATCTATCTATATTTTACTTCCTCAGCGGAACAAGCAACGCTGTTTCAACACTTCCACCCCAAATATATTTCCTCCAAAAAATAAATGAAAAATCCATGAATATTGAGAAGCCTGGTCACCGGAGCACTCTATTACGCGAGCAAAGGCGGACGAGACCCGTTTTAGATTTCAATAACTCGGGCCAAGGACACCGCTTTCTAATAACTTTATGCTGATTTTGTACGGGGTCAAACTGACCCTGTATTTATTTTGTGATTTGACTTTACATTTTCATACAAAAATACCCCTCAAAAGCATTTTGATAACGCTGAACAAAATGTTGGTCAGTTTAAGGAGGTTAGCTTACAGTTTCATTTTTTGCTTTGGTTACCGGTCGCACCCTAAGGCCCACTTGCACCAACCACTTAACTCAGGGTTAGCGGGCTGTCAACTGTCAATTCCATATAAAATGGTGGGTTAACCCTCGGGTTAACCCTCAATTTTCGTTGGTGCAAGTACTTAAGGGTTAAATTATTAACAATTACCGAGTTAAAAATTTAAACACATGTCAAGTAGGTAAAGAGTATGAGCCAAATTGTTAAAACTGAGGTTCAAAAGTTGTTAAGCTTATGTCAAAAGATGGCAGTCTATGCACTGTGACTACACATTACTTTACTTTAACAGTACACTGATGAAAATACAACCAGTTTTCATGTTCGTTCAACAAGTTTTTGGTTAAAATAGCGCCTACGTGCTCTTTGGTTCAAACAACAAGCTACTTGTCATTTGAATCGGCAATATATTTGAATCAACAAGTCGATTTTATAAAAACAACCTGACACATTTTATTATTGTTTTAAACATACGTTTGGCTGATTCAAACGGATAAACCGCAACAAGTCGAACTTGTTAAATTCACAATGCAAATTTCTCTCAGTGTAATTCTCTATATTATCTTCTTCTTCATGTACCATCTCCGTCCAGGAGGTCGGCGACCATATGTCCATATGTCTCTCTATTTTCAGTCATGCGAATTAGTTTGTCTATGCTCTTCACTTTTAACCAGTCTTTTATATTCCTACTCCATGATATGCGCCTTCTACCACGGCCACGCTTCCCTTCAATTTTTCCTTCAATTATCAATTTCAGTAGGTTATATTTATTGTTTCTATATATATGTCCGAAATATGCTGCCTTTCTTTTCTCTATATTATACTGACCGTCTTTTATAATAACCTAGTACCGACACAATCAGTGTGTTAATAAGAATATGGTTTTACTTGTGCAAATAAGAAGAACAGTTAGCCGACCAAGTTCTCACAAGTTATTGAAAAGTACATATTAATGGCCCTTTGCGAAGTCATATCAAAAAGTCGTTACCAATTCCTGAACTCCATAACTTAATGCACGAACCATGGAAACTTTGGGAACCTCTGAAGCAGAGACTAACCCTTATAGACACTGATATCCGAAATGTTGTAAAAACCACAAAGTCATCTAACATTGGAACATACCTACTACCTAGCTACTGATAAGACCTACAAACCTTCAAGAAAATAGCGTACATCCATCTTAAAGGCTGGCAACGCACCTTCAACACTTCTGGTGTTTCAGGTGGCCATGCATTGATCGCTTTCCATCAGGTGACCTGTTAGCTTGTTTGCCTCCTATCGCATAAAAAATGAAAGGATACGTGGCTATATTGTCATAAATGTATATATCCAATAAGTTTTTGATTTTGGTTTTCTGTCATTTGTAAATAATAAGCAAACTAATTTGTCGGGCCAAATATGTATGGTAAATATGACTGTGTTCTCAAACAGACTCATTAAAGCGTCCAAAGTTTACTCATACACAATCAGGATTAAAAAAAAATTGTGACGCTGTTCATAAGAGTCAAAGTTTTGTCAGGCAGAAGCCATAGATAGAGTAGACACCAGAGCACGGTAGACATTGAAACTCATCTATCCGGCAAGTGGTCTGCGCCACGACCCGACCCCTCCAACCATTTTTACAACCAAAACCAAACAAGAAAGTCGTTCCGAAATTCAAATAATCATCCGCAGCCTCCGCGGCCGCTCCTCCCGATAAAATACCTCATAAACATTTTAGGCATTTAAGCCCAAGTTAAAACATAATAAAGCGAAGGACAGCCTCGTTTCTGTTCACCTCACAATAAAAAAACGCGTAAAATAACCCGAAATGCGATACGAGTACATAATAAAATAAACAATGTGCTTTGGTTGTTATGGGCCGTAACGCCCAAAGATTTTTGGGCTAAGTATAGACGAAGGAGACAGCTGAAATAGCCTTTCTTGGACAGTGTCAGACAATTGAACTATGTAGGTATCTAATGTACCTATATGAAACGACGCTACGGAGCCACGCTGTGACGTCATCGCCCAAATCAATTGTTTAATTTTATTTTTAATTTTGTTCTCTTTATTTTTGTTATCTAAGTTTCGTGACGCATTGGTTTTACTGTAATGTCATGTAAACAAACATGTTTTTACTAATCCATACTAATATTATAAATGGGAAAGTGTGTATGTATGTTTGTTTGTCCGTCTTTCACGGCAAAACGGAGCAACGAATCGACGTGATTTTTTAGGTGGAGATAGGTGAAGGGATGGAGAGAGACATAGGCTACTTTTTGTCTCTTTCTAACGGGAGCGAAGCCGCGGGCAAAAGCTAGTAAATAAATAAATAAATAATGGATGTCAGATCAACAATGGCATATTTATATGTATTTACTGTGAAAATAAACTCTTGACTCTCCTTTGCAGTATTTGTAGTATTTGTACAATGTTTTTAGGTGGTAAGAGTAACGAGAAGAGCTTCCATCAGAAGGTTTTTCGGTTTCGAATACGTCTATATATATCGTCACAGAATAAAAAATGTCTCCAGATCTTTGGTAATATTTCTAAACAGAGAATATGCCTAAGATTCCGAATTTTGATATTCAAAGGTCATCACATCAGTACCGGATATTATCAAAAACCAAACTATCGAATTTCTTAAATGTATCCAGTGAAAAATACTTTTCAATAGATCCTGACATGTCAAGCGTCGTTTGACCTAAATTAAATGAGTGATCCACATATTTCCATATTATATTTTCGTCCCACGTAAGTTTTCTCCTAAAACAGGGGCATTTAAATCCAATGTGTATTTTGTCAATGACGTCATAACCCGAAGCGTATGAAACCTTTATTCTGTGAGAAACAACATCGTTGTTTTCATTGTATTTTTTATTATGACCACTGAGATTTCCCAAATGTCTTGACATTTACCGGAAGGCTGGGGTTTATTGATCGGTAACTTTTTGACGTGATATTTGTATCGTGTGATATTCGCTGTAGATATCTGGCTGTGACGCCCTGTCGGGTATAATACAATTAACTAGAGTAAAAGATAATAATAATTTAATAAAGTGGGGAAGTAACACCACCTCTCGTACTTGTTTCTAGAGCCCAATGAGAGTGTGGTATGTTAGGGTCTCCCCAAACCCATCGACGCGAGATTTTCGATCGGCTAGATGCGATTCCGCGTCGATAGGTTTGAGGAATCAGGGTCAACAGTACTAGCAGTGCAGGCGTTCATAGGCTACTCTGATTACTGCATTATTTACTGCCCTTTGCCTTCAATTAGTTATTTACTTTCTTGCCTTCATTTAGTTATTTTAAAAGAAAAAACCAATATTACACACTAAAATGATTCCGGAAGAAGTAATAAAAACTGCATTCTACACTTTTCATGCAAATATCGTATTATTGATATAAAATACGTGTCTTTTAAGGCCTTTTGAGATGAATGAGGCCAAATTATTTATTTATCCCTACAATAAGGAAGGGTACCAAACGGGAACGCGTGATCAAAGAATTTCTGGGAACATTCCTTATTGTACGTTACATGCGTGACGGTTTAGAGGATTCCAGCCATATTGTATACTGAGACCAAGATAACTCTGCAGTGCAATAATTTGGTACCTAACCATTGCATAAAATAAAACTAAATATACGTTTATGTTGATAACAATGATAACAGTAAAGTTGAATGAAACATAAACCCATTGTACCTTTAATGCACCCTTTATAGAAAATCTGAATTTGTTAATTTAGTCCAGGATATTAACTTCACTGATATCTTACCACATCTAATTTTCTAAGTCGATTTGTGGTAATGGATAAATAAATAAATATTATAGGACATTCTTACACAGATTGACTGAGACCCACGGTAAGCTCAAGAAGGCTTGTGTTGTGGGTACTCAGACAACGATATATATAATATATAAATACTTATATATATAAAAAACATCCATGACTCCGGAACAAATATCTGTGCTCATCACACAAATAAATGCCCTTACCGGGATTCGAACCCGGGACCGCGGCGCAGCAGGCAGGGTCACTACCGACTGCGCCAGACCGGTCGTCAATCCATAACGTATTTTAATCGTTCGCTGCATAGTTTATTTATTTATTTAGTAAAAACATGTTTGCATGACATTACAGTAAAACCAATGCGTCACGAAACTTAGATAACAAAAAACACAGAAAATAATGAAAACAAAATTAAAAATAAAATTAAACAATTGATTTGGGCGATGACGTCACAGCGTGGCTCCGTTGCGTCGTTTGCCCCGGTGTGGGATTTGGCAGGTTGCCCCGGAACCGCCGAAAAACCACACCTTTCGGCCAGAAGTCTGCGCTCGCGATGGTGTCCTGCAGCGGCCGCGGCACGCGCACAACGAACGAGCTGAAGTGCACGTAGTGACGCGACTGCAGCTGTTGCACCCTCAGCGTGTAGCCAGTCTTCCGGCGAACGTAGTCCACCACCTCGTCGGCCATGGCGGAGTAATGCAGGCGAGACACGTAGAGCGCCCTACTCGGTGTGGCAATCCGTAGACCAGAATTCACCGGTTCCGCAGAGCCACACATAGTCTTGCGAGCCGCTCTGCGCGCCTTGCTCTTCTTTTCCACCAATGTGAACCCCTCTTCATCCACATTGGTGCGGGAAGTATTTTCCTTGGCAGGTGCCCGTACTTCACATCCCTTTGTAGTTGGTGTATTGACCCGGCTAGTTGCAGTAGACCGGCCGGCAGTGACGTCAGCGTATGCACGCTGACACCGTGATTTCGACGAAACAGGAGGCGGACGCGCGCGCGGAGGGAGGGGCGCGCGCGGGGCGGCGGCACGTGCAGCACTTTTTACAGCGTCAGCAGCGTGCAAACTAACCGACACGACACGAGTGTCCGTAGGTCGATGATCGCACTCTAAGTCTGAAACAGCTGACCGAGCTGGAGCATAACGCAAACATTTGATTTCGTTGCGTAACTCGGTAATCGTTTCCATGCTAGCTTCAAACTTCGAGATAACTGCGGCTAAACTTGTTTTTAGGGCCACGATTTCCCTAAACAAGCTGCGAACGTCGACGTTATCCGGATCGTACGGCGGAACGATGATATCCGTCGCAACAAACTCCGGAATCCGATCGTTGTACTCCTTCAGGATCTTCTTAATGTCCTCGAGACTTTTCTTCCCGGTTTCGTCGCCTCTCCGGTGAGGTACATAGGTGCCGGCAATCCCAAGGGACTCGCACAACACTCTCTTCGCTTCACAGATGTCGTCCACGGAGAACTTCGACGCACGCGAAGACATCCGGAAAGCAGCTGCCGCATCCATCGCCCCTTCCAGTAACAGCTTGTCTTTTTCTTGAAGGAAAGCGAGGAATTCATTTACGATGGTTTGATTCGGTTTGGAATCTGCCATCGTGTCGATTACCGGTCGCGGCAAAGCGCGCGCGCTGATTTCGCAATTATAATTTAATTAAACCATCAATGCGTCTGCACCGCTGCGCGCATTGGACTCGACTAGTTAACTTGGTCTACTCTAGCCACTAAATAAAAATAAGGGATATTTTACCTCTTTTAGGTAGCCGAGTGATAAAATTTAAAAGTAATTAGAGCTAATAATTTTTACGGTCTGTTCATTAAGTTTTTATAAAAAGGCGACTGGGTAATAAAGAAGTCAGGCTGAAGTAATGTTCATTAAAACGACATCGTTTGGTCTTAGATAGGCACTTTAGTCATTGTAGGCTGCTCAATTACTGTTTTATAAATAGGTAAAGCCCGTGAGGTACAGTCAGCCAAAAAAGTGATTTACCACTTTTCACTTTTTTATGTGTAAATAGAATCGATAAGTGGTGAACCGCTTTCTTTGCTAACCGTACAGAGCCTTTAGTTTTTGGGTGAAATCAATCTAAGAATGAATACTATCA
This sequence comes from Leguminivora glycinivorella, assembly GCF_023078275.1. NCBI lineage: Eukaryota > Metazoa > Arthropoda > Insecta > Lepidoptera > Tortricidae > Leguminivora > Leguminivora glycinivorella. Next base: position 21,734,072 of record NC_062985.1, on the reverse strand, counting down.
TGCCTGGACAGGGTGTTTGATGATATTTTCAACACAGATTACCTATATTATTTATAACCGTGTCGGACTGTTTCGCTTGTTTGATATTTTTGTTTTTAACCCATATATGCCCATAGGGTCGTTTTCGACCCACTGCTGAAAACACGCTACTACTGATTAAAATAAGTAGGAAAATGAGGTGGTCACCTCAAAAAATAGGGAAAAAAATATAAGTGTTGGGCACATATGGGTTAGAGGCGCTAGAGCACATAGAACATACAATTTTTGATACATAACTAATTAGTCAGGTTTTGGGCTTTTTTTTTCAAAATTGATATCGATTAGCCAAAGAAGGGTAACGAACTTAGAATAGCATTAACTTGAAAAGCGACAAAAAGTTCCAATCGATTACAAAGGTACGAATAAATAAATTACTCAAAAGAGTAATAAACAGTCCGATCCGATACCTAATATTTCATTCTTATTCAGATTCCTAAATTTCGTTTTTATTCGTTAAGTTTCTGAAGAGGAAACAGTCCAGAGCGGCACTCAATCTAGTCATTAGTACGAGTATATTTAACGAAAATAATCTAATTGAAAGGAGGGCTCCTTCCCTTTTTAGCATTATGCTCCTGTTGCCTCTTACATTTTATTATTGTCGTAAAGTTCTCTCTCTAAAATTTGAAAGCAAATTTGAAAGATAACGCACTGTATTAATTCAAGCGTCGCTGTATTTCAATATTTAAATATTGCTGGATACCTTACACAGTGTTTTTAAAATTGTTTCACATTGATAACGCATTGAATTGAATCACAAAAGAAACCGATGTGGAAAAGTCATAAAAGGAAAATCTTTGAGGAAAACGTATTGAGTAAATACCGGGTATCAAAAGAAAACACGGTAATATCCGGATATGAAATTGAATGTTTTAAAACACCCAAAGAAATTATGATTCGCTTATGGATCAAGAAATTTATTTTGAAAATTAGGAGGTGGTTCATTGAAAAAACGTGAGTGTTGCCACGTGTCAGGGGGTCGAGGGTCTTGGGCAGGTATCGGAGAGAAAAACGATGCTGCTTGGTTCAGGTCTGTATTAAAAGTGAACGTACTTTTTTAAGGGATTAGCATGACGTTATTACTATTGATAATACCGCCATCTATCGGCGTTATTGGGAACTTACATAACTCTCTTAATGACCTATATCGACTGGGAACATGCGATCCTTGAGGTAATAAGCCATCTTGGATTCGGACTAATAAGTAAAAGTAATCATAGATGGCGCTGTCAACAGATGACAAGTTGACAGTGAGTATTATTTTTTCCAAAACAAACGTGGAATACACTAATATAAACTCAACTCACGCATGTTTTCCTAAATGGGAAGAGTATAACTAAGATTTCAGTGCCACTCTTATCATTTAAGGGGTTAAAAAACCGAAATCATCATCTTCTTCTTCAACCTAGCGTTTTCCCGACCTAGCGCCAGGGTCCAATTTTCTGCCCAGGGTGGCTAGCCGAATGGCACAATCGCTCACGAAACGCTCACGAAACGAAGCGCTAGTAGATATCTATCTCTATCGCGCTTGCGTATTGGCGCGACAGAGCCAGCGGCGTATCGCTTTCGTTTGGCGTCGGAGAAATGCCATTCGGCTACGGGGCCAGTTCTCTCCACTCTTCTGTTGTTCTACAGAGTGGGGCCTGTAACCAAGATGAAGAATTGAACTGTAGGCTATTCTCCTTATACTAATCAACATTTGTTCGGCGACTTTTAAAAATAACTTGTATTTTGATTTTTATTACCCTTGAATGTTTTTTCTAAGAGGTGATGTATTGCGAATTCTGTTAAGTCTAAAGTGTGACAGACAACGTCAATGACAACAATAATGGCGTACATTGAAGCTAATATTTATTTTGTATGAAAAATTAAAAATTTAAAGACTTCATAATTTTTAAAAGTCACTGAACAAATGTTGATCAGTATAAGGAGAATAGCCTACAGTTCAATTCTTCACCTTGGTTACAGGCCCCACTCTGTATATAAATACATAATAATATTGCTTTGACAGGTTGCTATCCCATCGCCACACCACAATTAAACTCACATCCAACAGTCGTCTTCTACACGGAAAGAAGAGGGTGGTGAAATTCTTAACCCATCACCAACATAGTTCACACCTATACTCATCAAAACAGATAGTTTTCCCATTTCCCGTGTCAAAATTAGAACAATGGCGGAGCCATCAATCTGCGACAACAGTCCTCGAGGCTATTACGCGAGTGACGGCTGAGGGCCCTACACGGCAATTATAAAGGTTCTTTGTGTGACGATTAATTGATAATGTGCAGTGCCATTAATTGTGGGACGTGCTGTTGTCAGTGGGACGGTTGGCAACGTTTCCCGCTTGCGATCGTGTTTTATTTTGAGTTTATTGGTGTATAAGTACATATGATGCTACAAACATTTCATTAAACTTACACGATCCTACCACCTATTTTAGGTGGCTTTTTCTTTCTTTAATTTCTTTCATTATCATTATTTGTTATTATTTCAATCAGGAGGTCGCGGGTTCGAACCCCGGCTCGTACCATTGAGTTTTGCGGAACTTATGTGCGAAATGTCATCTGATATTTCCCAGTCGCTTTTCGGTGAAGGAAAACATCGTGAGGAAACCGGACTAATTCCAACAAGGCCTAGTTACTCTTCGGGTTGGAAGGTCAGATGGCAGTCGCTTTCGTAAAACTAGTGTCTACGCCAAATCTTGGGATTAGTTGTCAAAACGGTCCCAGGGCTCCCATGAGCCGTGGCAACTGCCGGGATAACACAAGAAGTAAGATGATGATCATTATTTGTTGTTATTAATCCATACCTACTTACTAATATTATAAATGGAAAAATGTGTGTGCCTGTTTGTTTGACCGTCTTTCACGAGAGGAGAGGATGGAGGGTGGAAATTCCACAATTTTTGAATTTAATACGAGCGAAGCCGCGGGGAAAAGTAAATATAAATGATATTTGAACTATACATTTTATACATACATACATACATACATACAATCACGCCTGTTTCCCAGAGGGGTAGGCAGAGATCACGGATTTCCATTTATTACGATCCTGACAAACCACTTTCGCTTCACACACTTTCATAACGTTTCTCATACACGCTCGTCGGTTTCGAGTACTTCTGACCTGACCTGGCTTTTTATAATATTTTAATAATAATTATATGAAAGAAGAAACTGACTGACTGACTGACATATCCACGCACAGCCGAAACCGCTGGTCCTAGGGATTCCAAATTCGGCACGAAGGCTTATAAGGTGTAGAGGAGCACTAAGAAAGGATTTTTCAAAATTCACATCCACGGGGTGAAATGGGGGTCCAAAAAGTTCCTTTGAATAAGATAACTTTTAGTACCTACGCGGACGAAGCCGCGGAAAAAGCTAGTTACATAATATAATTGACGTATTTTAAGGTCAAAGGTCACACCACTTAATTTAGGTGGTTCAATCCATATTATTATAGTTTACGGCGTGCAAAGGGCGTTTGCGGCTGAGCTTGTGTCACTCAAAGATAATTGCCTCCCGTGCTATTATAGTGGCAGCTGCTACGCATAGTTTCGGTAGTTGCTCCCACACTGGCTGTTATAAAGGTAGTACGTACGACACAAGTGCGTAAAAAAGGAAAATTACCTTTTCTTCCGTGTATCGTACGACGTTTTCAGTACAGATGGCCATCTGAAGTTTCAACCTGTCAGGTCCCTTCGGTCGTGTTTTATTTTAACACAACTCGTTTCGAACTTCCTTTTTTACGCACTTGTATCGTAATGTACTATTATAATATTGTGTGACAGAGACAGTTCGATGACATTGACATTACGCTGTCCCTGTCACACAATGTTATATAACATTTATAACAACCAGTGTGGGAGCAGAGCACCATAATTTACAATGCTCATGTAGGTAATTCGTAACTCGTGTCGATTTAAAACACTCACTTCGGTCGTGTTTTAATTTATCGCCACTCGTTTCGAGCCTCCATTTTTGCGCACTTGTATCGTAATGTACTATTATTTTTATTCAAAACTTTATGGAACACATACGTGACTATATGTATGTAGAGGTATATTGGACGTTCATTAATCATTATAAAATAAAAATGTATAATTGTTGAAATTTATTCTTAGATAAGTACATACGTAAACTTCGTTCTCGCATTTTCGGTACACAGGTTCGTGTTGAACATCCATTTAGGTTACTCACCTTTATAAAATACCTCAAACTTTGAACATTTAGCGTACAAAATATCGCGACATGTAAACGCTTTCACGTTGGCATTAATTCGTCCATTACCAACTGCGGTCCTGTTTGTTTCATTGAACTCGAAATTGCAATTCAGTGTTTATTCCTCAGAGCACAAAATAAATATTATAGGACATTTTTTTTACAGTTTGACTGAGCCCCACGGTAAGCATATTGAAAGTCACATACAGGTCGAAATGTAAACAACACAAAACTACCCGATATTAATTTATATAAATGTTCGGGGTAGACAAATACATTTAATCTACCCGCTTTTAGTTAATGTTAATTAATTGCGTTCGACCTGTATGTGTGGCTTTAAATATGTGTACAAAGCGCGAGAACTTAAAGTTATATTACAAACCCCCACGTTAAGCTCAAGAAGGCTTGTGTTGTGGGTACTCACACAACGATATTATATAATACACAAATACATACATAGAAAAACATCCATAACTCAGGAACAAATATCTGTGCTCATCACACAAATAAATGCCCTTACCGGGATTCGAACCCGGGACCGCGGCTTAGCAGGCAGGGTCACTACCGACTACGCCAGACCGGTCGTCGATTTTAAATATTACTAAACATAGTCCAAAATAACATATTACCTTATATCAGTCAGAAAACACAAAAAATATCATTATGCATATTTTATTCTTATCCACGTTTATCCAAATTCGCTTGCATTCGGTGCAATTTGGGAGCACCATATTACGATGAATTACCATTAAGACAATTTGTATTCAAAGAAAATATAATAAATTTTACTAAAGACAGCTTTTAAAAATCAATACAATTTCAAAGCTTGTTTATAAAGTATATTACAGGAATGAATATCAAAGTAAAAATAACACTAAGAACAATTTGCTCACTGGTTACAAAGTCTCTTTGAGATATAGGAAAGGGAATTCATCAGGAGTTTCCCAAACTTTGCCGCGGATACCTGAACCAATTCAGATGGACTTTCTTTTTAATTTTCTTTTGTTTTGTTGTTTAGAAAAGTTTGGAAATTAAGTACGTAGATATTAAATGGGAAATTATATTTTAAAAGTGAAACCTCCGTAACGCGGCTTACATTTTTTTTTGTATGTTTTGAATTATGGAAAATATTTATTTCCAAAAATACTAATGCACTCATGAATCAAGCAAAGGTGAAACAGTGAAATCAGAAAAAAACGTTGATTAACATTTTTTGAAACACGATATTAAAGACTACAATTGTAGTAACATTACTTACCTAAAACTATGATACTAAATGTCAGCATTTTTTATTTTTTTACGAACGTAAACACCTAAAATATCAACTAACAACTTTCTATGATAGCAAGTTACTTTTATGGAATAAAACTATGGAGACGGATTATATCGCCTATAAGTTAATTTTCAGTACAGATGTTGTTTTTTTTTACGCACTAGTGCGAGAAGTGGTTCATTATATGCCAGGTCGAAACTTCGGAGGCTCATCTGTACTGAAAAACGTCGTACGATACTCGTGCGAAAAGGAAATTCGTAACTCGTGTCGATTTAAAACACTCCCTTCGGTCGTGTTTTAATTTATCGCCACTCGTTTCGAACTTCCTTTTTTACGCACTTGTATCGTAATGTACTATTACAATACATCTCGAAGTTTTGAACACTTTACAGCGTTCGTGGTCAACGGGTGACTGAAGAAAAATTACAACGTGCAAAAACAATAATTAAGTCACTTTTAAAATATACTTCGTAATAATAATGATTATACTTACCCAAATATCCAAATAAATGTATTGCACCATTAAATTCCTCTATTTCAGGGGCATCAAATCAAATTTCGATCCTAACGTCATTAGCGCCCCCACATGTGTTTGACGTTTGCCGACAAACTAAAAACAACGGCAAAAACAAACAGTTTTCACAAACCGTATATCACCGACATCATTTATCAGAATAGTGTAACTAGTGGGGCGGATTTGGGGTAACCAAGTCGGTGGAATGTTTTCGGGAATTCCCTCGTGTTAGTGAGTCAGAATTCGATCACATAATCATCACAGCCACGGAACGTTACGATTATTAAGGAATAAAACTAAGACGACCGTAAATTCGTTTTTCACATTATCATACATCCAAGGGCACCAACCTTGACATACATCCGATATCGAATTGGATGTGGTCAAAACACTCTCAGAACAATCAACAAGTAGCTTCTACAAGCAGCAGCATCAGACTACGAAACAAAAGAAATTTACTTGATTGGCGTTAAACAGTATATCAAAACACGCTGTTGTTTTTTTTATATTTTTTATTTGTTTATTTATTCATTTATTTATTACACAAGAAGGGTTACAACAATTACACTTTGTATTTACTATGCTAAAATAGTACATTTCGTTATGAGTGCGAGAAGAATGACATACTCGCACGTGTGACGAACGACGTTTTTAGGGTTCCGTAGTCAACTAGGAACCCTTATAGTTTCGCCATGTCTGTCTGTCCGTCCGTCCGTCCGTCCGTCCGTCCGCGGATAATCTCAGTAACCGTTAGCACTAGAAAGCTGAAATTTGGTACCAATATGTATATCAATCACGCCGACAAAGTGCAAAAATAAAAAATGGAAAAAAATGTTTTATTAGGGTACCCCCCCTACATGTAAAGTGGGGGCTGATATTTTTTTTCATTCCAACCCCAACGTGTGATATATTGTTGGAAAGGTATTTAAAAATGAATAAGGGATTACTAAGATCGTTTTTTGATAATATTAATATTTTCGGAAATAAGCGCTCCTAAAGGAAAAAAAAGTGCGTCCCCCCCCTCTAACTTTTGAACCGAATGTTTAAAAAATATGAAAAAAATCACAAAAGTAGAACTTTATAAACACTTTCTAGGAAAATTGTTTTGAACTTGATAGGTTTTTAATACAGTTGCGAAGCAACACTACTACAGTTAGAATAAAACAATCCGAACTCTCAATTTTCGCATTGACACTGACGCATTATTTGACAATTCAAAGGCGTATTTTTGAAGCTTTTATACTTGCGTGCACATTTTCGATTTTGCTATTCATCCAACACAATTTATTTCATTGGGTGCCATAAAAACATAAACATTTTCGATTTGGGACGATTTTTTAATGTTTACTTATATTTTAATTCAATCAACCCATTTATGCCTCGATATATTGCAAATAACATTAAATAATTATGACAAATCGCGTAACATATTAAGGTTTCTGAACGTGCTTGTATTAAGAGACAACCAAGAATATTATATACCATGGATTTTGCGTGCCGACCAATGAGTTGAAGCCAGGTTCATTCACCTTTACTCCTATGTTCTATCTCTTTCCGACACTGTGATGTATTGCCAGATTAGTTACTAAAAAAAACGTATAAAACATTCTTCAATCAAATTGACTTACTTTTCTTTGTATTATACGAAAAAAAACTCAATCAAAAACCTTATTTCTCCGGTATTTACCTCCTGCGTACTATGGGAACACTAATAATAAAAAAATATGCCCGATATGTCAGAATTGTCAAAAGTCATTCACCGATTCAGATATTTATTTTGCGAAATAAACGTTTTTCGACGATTTACTTAAGTTCTGCGCTATGTATTGCATAGTGAACCATTGTGGAAGTAAATGGAAACCGAAATCCGACGTAAAATTTCACAAGTAAGTACTTATTTTACCAAAATGTTCATAAACCTCGCTGGCAATAAATTTTCTGCTATTTTGCTTGTAATCTTGGTTAGTTCTTATCATTATATTGTTTTCATTGTCTCAAATTATATCAAAATTCCCACGAATAGGTTTAGAACGATAAATATGACCTTTAAAGAAAAATAATGCTATGTGTGGTTTTACGACTAGGGTGACCAATCTTTTTCTTGCATGGTATTTACTCTTATTGAATGGAGCTAAATCTATCAACTTGGTACGGTTTCTATGTTCATAGTTCATATCACAGTATAATAATACCAACTTTATTGTTTATGTCTTTACAATTAACATGAATAATATTAAACTTTTCAGTGTTCCAAAAGATGAAGGAAGGAGGCAGCGTTGGCTGTCGATTGTACCGATAAAAGGAAATGTTTCAGAGCGTTCGACAATTTGCAGATTTGCACTTTAAGCCTGAAGATTATGACACAGAAAGAAATTTTAAAAATCGGTCCAGTAACGACGGAGATATCGTGGCATAAACATTAAATTGAGATACATATATATATATATATATATACATGCGAAGAGAATTGAAATACGTACGAATTGAGAACCACCTTCCTTGAGATTTGGGGCGGCGCTTAAAAATAAAGATACTGTTTTAAAACGTCCTAGTATTTCATTATTTCCCCATTGACAAATACTTCCCTTATATTTTTGTGGCTATTCCCACTAGTTACCACCAAGTTTTTACCTGTCCTAACTACTGGGATTTTCCCCACATTGTTAATTACCACACCGGGGTTGATAGCTACTGGGATTAGTTTTCCCAGTAGTTACTACCAAAATATTATTGTGATAGTTTAAAGTGACTGAAACATTTTTTAATAAATACAGGTGTCAGTAAAAGAAAAGTTATATTTTAAGCCTCGTGTTGCAACACTCACCACGCTCTTATTCTGGAACGGTTCTGAAAAAAAAATCCCAGTAGTTTACCACTGGTAAAAACTGTACCGTATTTTGTGGCGTAAGGCAAAGTAACTGCAGAGTGGTATAGAAATGGACCTTATTGGCGGTTGACAAATTAGTAAGGTGCATTAGAGTAATTCCGAATGACAGAAATGTTCAGATAATTCCGAAAGGGGAATCTTGATATGACGGAAATAATGGTGATTTCTATGCGACTTTCCTAATTAGACGACTTTCGGAATTGCCCTAATGTACCTTACTTTTTGAGTTTGTGAGGATGGATGTTCACTTTCGTGATAAAACGATTGATCGGATTTGAATTTAATAAGTTACAAAATTAATCAGTCGTATAAACGTAATACGTCAAATTCCGCGGGATATCCCTAATGTATGCTTAATCATGGACACCCTAAAGAAAGAGATGCAAGACCGGCGTGACGTAATTCAAGGTCAAATTTTCTGGCTTCAACGTAATGTTCGGCACGCAATATCCATGGTATATAATATTCTTGTTTAATATGACTAAAAATAAACACTTGGGAAATATCAATGCTTTTAAATATTATATAATGCCTTAATAGTATGTTTATAGTTTTACGTCTTAGTAAACTAGACTAATATTAAAACAACTCGGTAATAGTCGTAAGGAACGCATACTTTTTACGCACTGTTAAAAACCAACGCAACTAAACAGCCAAAAAACGGGCACTTTTTGAGCAACTGTATTAAAAAATACATTTAACAATTTATTTACTACATATAAACTTTCAAATTTTATAAATTTACCCAAATAAAAATAATTAATTTAACTAACTAAAATACTCTTGACATGTCCGCTGGTTTTTGCCGCTTTTGCAACGTCCGGTCATATTTATTCACTTGTATCGAATGAATAGTCGGTAACTAGATAATATTGAGATATAATAACGGAAGAAATCTGTTTAGCCTTATATTATAATATCTTTCTTCATTTATTTACTTTGCAAAATTAACAACATGTATTTAACATTCATTTCAGAGAAACTGTCCATAATTATATATTAATCTAAGATAAAAAATTAAAATATAATTACCTATAATATTTTTTTTTCTACAGCCTAAATTTTGTTCCACTGCTTGGCAAAAGGCCTCCCCTATTTTTCTCCATTTGAAATAATAAAATTCAAAATAAGTAGGTACAATTACTCGTACAAATTGCATTATAACAAAATCCATATCGAGATTTCTTTAAAAAAGTAGTGAACAAATATTAAAATTGTTGGGTGCGGGCAAGTAACTGTAACCCTGTGAGCCGCATGCGTCCATAGGATATGGTTGTTAACATAAGGCGAGCGGTACATAATCTATATGTATAATAATACAATAATATTGGCTATCACCATAGTGTTAGGCACTGGTCCCACCGCGAGCTAGTAAGCTATGAGCTATCGGCTATAAAAACGAACAAAAGATAAGCACTCCCGTGCAAATAAAAGAGACACGGCGATGTTTATAGTTACTCGCCCAGCGGTGAGCTATCAAAATCGCTGTGTCTCTTTTATTTACACGGGAATGCTTATCTTTTGTTCGTTTTTATAGCCGATAGCTCATAGCTTACTAGCTCGCGGTGGGACCAGTGCCTTAAAAATCTTCTTACCAAAAGGTTATTGTTTTACCTTTCCTTAAATAAAACGGGCACACTGTGTACCCAAGTAAAACACAAAGCGCCGGGAGCCAAGCATAATAACACAGTAAGATCCTTGCATTACCGTACATCACATCATAAAACGTCTTAAGTCTCATACAAATACCTGGCACTTAGGCCTTTTTGTAATGAACATGTTTACGAGGCCCGGCCGGAGGCTTCATGATAATTAGCTGGAACTGATCATGCTTTTGTTTCGAACACATTATTTGTGGGTTCGTAAAGATTTGAAACTGGGCCTTATTTGATTCCTGAATTAACGAACCGGAGGTGAAAATAACGATTCGTATTTTCTTAAAATCTTTAGATGCAGGAAAATTACAACCCAATTCGTACTAGGCCATGAGATCGTTTCGGCACAATTCCGATCTATGAGTGTTTTACAAACAAAAATGTAACGGACATTTTGACGACCGGTCTGGCTCAGTCGGTAGTGACCCTGCCTGCTTAGCCGCGGTCCTGGGTTCGAATCCCGGTAAGGACATTTATTTGTGTGATGAGCACAGATATTTGTCTCTGAGTCATGGATGTTTTCTATAAGTATGTATTTATCTCTCTAAGTATGTATATCGTCGCTTAGCACCCATAGCAAGCTTTGCTTAGTTTGCAAACTTAAGCAAAGCTTGTACTATGGGTGCTAAGCGACGATATGCATACTTATATAGTTTGGAGCTAAGTTGATCTGTGTAAGGTGTCCCCAATATTTTATTTATTTATTATTTAATCGTAGAACAATTTCATGCACAGTTTTGACAACTCAGCCCAGTGTGCGTAGCCGAATGCACAAACGCTCACGAAACGCTCACGGTAATATCTCTTTCCTAGCTATTATCTCTATCGCTCTTGCGTATTGGCGCGACAGAGCCCGACTGCCTTTCCGCGGCGTTTCGTTTTCGTTTCGCGTCGCAAAAATGCCATTCGGCTACGCTACGGAGCCTGAGGTATATGTATACTGTATAACTTTCAGCATACGCATGGACACAAAAACACACCAAAAATAAAGTTTCACGGCTTTTTCGTACACAAAAGCATTGTGCCGTAATCTATGCGTCGGCGCGCTGCCAACTTAACGATTCCCATTCAGATAAAAATAAGCAGAAATGGGACGCGTGTGAATGGGAAATATATTGGTGACCATTCTTCTCTACCGAAAGTTACTTCTATGGGAATATCATTTCTAAATGTATTGTTATACACGGCGAAATAAAAAGGAACGTCAAACTTTGCATAGTGACTTTTGAGGTCATAATGAACAAGATTTATTACGGGACCAAAGCTGAAATCGCAACAAAAAATTGGACTGTTTCATACATTTCGACTGTTATGATGCCGCTCATTTCTATGGAACAGCTAATATTTTTTTCGTGATTTCAGCATTGGTCCCATAATAAAAGTTGTTCATTATGACCTCAAAAGTCACTATGAAAAGTTTGAACGGTCCTTTTTATTTCACCCAGCATTCTGTCAAAGTTGATACTTAACTGACGTCTCATGCATGTATTTACTACCAATATTTTGAAGTACACTGAGAGAAAATTCAACCAGTTTTCATGTTCGTTCAACAAGTTTTTTGGTTAAAATAGCGTCTACGTGCTCTTTGGTTCAAACAACAAGCTACTTGTCATTTGAATCGGCAATATATTTGAATCAACAAGTCGATTTTATAAAAACAACCTGACACATATTGTTTTAAACATACGTTTGGCTGATTCAAACGGATAAACCGCAACAAGTCGAACTTGTTAAATTCACAATGCAAATTTCTCTCAGTGTACCTCTCAATAATAATACTTCTGACCAAAAAGGTATGTGGTTAGTAAATGACTACCTTTTCGGTGAAGGAAAACATCGTGAGGAAACCGGACTAATTCCAATAAGGCCTAGTTACCCTTTGGGTTGGAAGGTCAGATGGCAGTCGCTTTCGTACAACTAGTGCCTACGCCAAATCTTGGGATTAGCTGACACAGCGGACCCCAGGCTCCCATGAGCTGTGGCAAATACCGAAATAACGCAAGGAGGATGATGATGAGGATGTTAGTAAATGACTCAGAAATTATTCCTGTATACAAAAAGGCTTCTTGAAACAATTTCTCTAATACTTTAGATAAAGATAAAGATAAGATAAAAGACATTTATTCATGGACGCTCACAAACACGTACGTACACACACAAGAAAAGAACAAAAAAACAGAGAACAGAACATTAAGTGCGCATCACGAAATTGACCCAACTCAGCATGATGCTACTGAAAGGCAGCGCTGGTCTTCCGTAGGGCCCATTCGGTGATGCCACTTTTAAACACAATAATATATCTACCATTCTGTATACTTCTCCACCGTCTATCCACCAACTATCCCGCTCAATTCCTCCTTCCACAGATAAACCTCTTATAAAACGGCAGAACTCGGCTGTAAACTCAATTTTTAACCGCACGTGTTATTACAAAACTGATCCGAACAAAGAACTAGTATGAAAGCCAGTACGGTTCTTGTTTATTTGTATTTGTCGTGCAAACTTTCATGAGGTAAGTTTCTAGCTCGGGGCGCCTCTTGCTCCGTTTTCTTGCCTATAATACATACGGGAATGGAACTGTACATATTTTATGGAAAGCCTGTACAAAGTCGGTGCTGTTTTAAGATTTCAGTCATTGTAGCATTAGTCCGTTTTCACATTATCCGATCGGATGTCGGGAGGATTTCAATGGAAAAAATCCAAGATGGCGCGCCATGGCGCCTGTAATGTATGGGATATCGGTCCGGTCGATATCGGATCGGATAATGTGGAAACGCACTTAGGATGAAAAATACACATGTAGGCAGACTAAACAAATGTGAGAAGTCTGCTAGAATATAATTTGAAGCTCATAAAAATTCTACTGAGAACACCCAGACGGCAACTGCGCAAAATAGTAGGATTAATTGCAGGTCAGAACACACTGAACAAACACCTCAATAACAAAGGTATAACCATAGATTAAATATAAGAAGATCATACCAGCCCAAACATTAAAATGCGACCGCCTAAGAACGCGCATACACTACACCACACATAGATGGTGCCACAAGCTTTAGGTAGCTTAGTGACACTTAACGCCCTCTACAAGTATAATCGATACTTGTAGAGGGCGTTAAGTGTCACTTTTGACATAAATTTATGGCTCGAAAATGATACTTAACGCCAATCTCAATCGTGCGGATTTGGATAAACGTGGATAAGAATAATTTATACATAACATTAACGATATATTTTGTGTTTTCTGATATAATGTGGTATTATTATAATAATACTTTGGACGATGTCGAGTAACATTTAAAGTAATTTTGTTCAACCACGTGCTTTCGAACGATCGTACCTTTCGCGTCGCCGCTGCCATAGAGTAACTACTGAGTCGTCCTTAATTTATACTGTGTTAATACCCTCGTATTATTGTATCCTATGTCTATACTAAGTCGTAGTTTTGGCAAGATTTCAGAACAGATATCCATTGTCAGCTGTAAGTTTTAGTTAAAGTAACAACTGGGAACTTGCCTTAAGTTTCAACCCGTCTCTGATCTTTGTCATTTAGTGTCTGTTTTAGAATTAAACTTATGTCTTGAGCGATAGAGTTGGTTTTGGTAGACAATGTTAATTACGAACGTCTAAGTTTAATAAACGAGGTAACTTAGGGAAGATTGAGTTTCCTTAATTGTAAATCACTACATTTTTTTATTTGACATCTCTAAGGGCAAAAACTCACGCCTGTGCTAAAAGGGGTAGGCAGAGCGCATAAACTGCTCAAGTTTCGATACCACTCTTAGGTTGAAAGAAAACAAAATTGTGATATGCAGTAAAAGGTAACCTATCGCTCATGCCAGGATTGAAGACTTATCCCATAGTTAGTCAACTTCTACGACGCCTACTGCCCACGGAAGGAAAGGTCGTAGTGAAATTCTTAACGCGAATATTGTTTTTTATGCGATAGGAGGCAATCAAGCAGACAGGTCGCCTGATGGTAAGCGATCACTGCAGCTCACGAACACCTAGATATATGTGGGTGGGAATACTATTAAAAAACCGGCCAAGAGCGTGTCGGGCCACGCTCAGTGTAGGGTTCCGTAGTTTTCCGTATTTTCCTCAAAAACTACTGAACCTAGCAAGTTCAAAACAATTTTCCTATAAATTCTTTATAATTTTCTAGTTTTGTGATTTTTTCATATTTTTTAAACATATGGTTCAAAAGTTAGAGGGGGGGGGGACGCACTTTTTTTTCCTTTAGGAGCGATTTTTTCCCAAAATATTAATATTATCAAAAAACGATCTTAGTAAACCCTTATTCATTTTTAAATACCTATCCAACAATGTATCACACGTTGGGGTTGGAATGAAAAAAAATATCAGCCCCCACTGTAGGGGGGTTACCCTAATAAAACATTTTTTTCCATTTTTTATTTTTGCACTTTGTTGGCGTGATTGATATACATATTGGTACCAAATTTCAGCTTTCTAGTGCTAACGGTTACTGAGATTATCCGCGGACGGACGGACGGACGGACGGACGGTCGGACGGACGGACGGACAGACAGACATGGCGAAACTATAAGGGTTCCTAGTTGACTACGGAACCCTAAAAACAGTGCGTGGAGTCCCTCCGTGCGCAAGAAGTGAAACTTCCTAACAGAACCTCAAAAACATTTTGTCAAGTGGCCATCACGTTTTTGCGTTTAGTTACGTCCATCTTTTTACTGTTTTAAATAGTTTACATTGCCATTTGCTCAAATTATTGAAAAAAACAAACATAGAATCATTTTGCACTTGATCTAAATATAAAACACACACATTCCAACCAACCATTCCACCATTCAAAACCATTCTGGGCATTCTGTTCTGTCACTGACTGAGTGAATAAGTAAATGAATGGAATGAGTGAGTCGCGTTGAGACAGAATGTTACGCGCCATTCCAAAATTACTGCCCAATAATTTTCACCCCTAAAGAGGTCTGGTTTGCGGCGTACTCAAACGAAAAGAAAACAGAATAATAAACCTTGAAATATTCACATAAAGTCCAAATACCCCTGACAAAACAAGTGAGCTATTGTAATAAGCGGATTGAAGATATAAAAATGTATGCCCGTTTTAAGAAGTTCATTTATATTCAAATAGTGGTGCGGTTATATTATACAGCGGAACCGCAATATCACGTTCGCTGTACTCCGGACTAGGGATGGGACACTTTTTCCGGCAATACACTGAGAGAAAAAACAACTAGTTTTCATGTTCCTTCATCAAGTTTTTTGGTTAAAATAGCGCCCTCTTTGGTTTAAACAACAAGTTAGATTTTACAACTAGGGAACAAATCAAATTATTTTATTGAAAATTTTTGATTTGTTCTTTTTTTTCCAAGTAGTCACACTACTATACATATATAAATTATAAATTGAAATAGATATCGTACACGAAAGAAAGAACGCATCTTCAGCTTTAGTTCAGCGTTAGCCGCGTAAGCTGAAGACCCGGGTTCGATTCCCGGCTCGGCCAACAGTGGGCCTTGCCGTTCTTTCTTTCGTGTATGATATCTATTTCAAGTTAGATTTTGTTAAGTGTAACTAGTATGTACAATTGTACATTCTGCAAGTTGCTCGATGTTTGAATCAATAATATATTTGACTTCGGTTACCGTGATAGTTAATCATGAAATAAAACTATGGAAACGGATAATATACCAAACAGAAACGGATGTATATAAACGGATAAATTCATTATACGCGATATTATCCGCTTCCATAGTTTTATTTTATGACACATATTGTTTTAAACATATGTTTGGCTGATTCGATCAAATATCTTTTAACAAGTTTGACCTTGTTGTTCGAACAAATTCGACTTGTATCATCAATGTTGTGATTTATTCCGTTTACTAAAATACTTTTGTTTCAAACGGATAAACCCGCAACAAGTCGAACTTGTTAAACTCACAATGCAAATTTCTCTCATTGTATGGCAATCATTGCTGCCTATAACATGACAAAAATAGCGCTGGTGGCCTAGCAGTAAGAGCATGCCACTTGCAATCTGTAGGTCTCGCGTTCGAACCTCGGCTCATAAGTGTCATAGCAATGAGTCGAACTTATGCACGAATCGGAACTTATGTGCGAAATCTTATCTGTCGCTTTTAGGTGAAGGAAAACATCGTGACGAAATCGGACCAACCCCAATATGGCCTATTAGGGTTTTTTAGGGAAACTTAATCTTTTACACGGAAATATCCGTTTCATAACTAATCTAAAGCTAATAAAGCTTGACCTAAGACATATATAACTCCATATAGACAGATAAAGTCAATGAAAAAACGGGCCTCGGAAGCATCAAGAAAATGTATGTATGGTTGGCTAGATGGCGCTAATATTCATATTTGACAATGTTAAGGTGGCTCGCTTTCCATACAAAAAACATCTACCATTTATTTAGTCACCGCACACTACAACTAAATAAAAATATGCGCATACATCTACTATACATTATCCATTGTCGCAGTATTGAACGAAATACATTGTTCCATACAGAAATCATGGACAAATCCATGTGAATTTTTTATTAATTTTACGAAAATGTGTGTGCCAAATTTTGTGTACAGACACAGAGCCGTCATATTTCGCGCATTTTTAGTTGACATTGTCATCAGTGACACTTGGCTCTTGACAAGTAATTATTTAAAGATATTGGTTTACTTAACTCAAGCAGACTCAGAAATAATGACGCATTTTGTCAATAAAGATACATATCGTGTACTTACACACTGCTAGTGTAAATCGAAATGGCGTCTCGGTCAAATGCATTGACTATGAAACAGGAGATCTCGAGTTCGATTCCGGGCTCTTTTTTAATAATTTGAACTTTTTTTGGATTTATTAAGTTTTATTTTTATTTTTTAATAGAATAAATATTCTATTAAAAAAGACTCTTACTATATTTCTTTCCTATTTTTTATTTTCATACAAAAATACATTACAATCTTTATTATGCCTTTATTGATAAAATAAAATATTACACGTCAGGTCAGGTACATAGGTCATAGTGTGGCATAGTATTAGTATTAGTAATGTGCTGACTTCCTTACATTTACTGAGCTAGTTGACCTATGTTATTGTTGTGTGAATGTTTTTCTTCAACAACTAAATAGTTATATATATGAATATGTATGTAGGTATGTGGGTAGCTTTTGCACATTGTAATTTTTCCTCAGTCACCCGCTGAGCTCAGAGACCACGAACGCTGTAGTGTTCGAAACGTCGGGATAAATTGTAAATTCATTATACACGATTTAATCCGTTTTCATAGTTTTTATTTCATGAGTAACTATCGCGGTAACTGAAGACAATATTAACTAATACAAATAATAATTATCATCAATATAATCTGGTCCAGGCAGGCAATTATGGTCGCGCGATAAATGATAAAACATCTGGCCGTCCCTATAATCGCACTTACTAATAGTGCGACAGGGACGGCCTGATATTTTATCGTCTATCGCGCGACCATGCTTCCCGTGCTGTACTAGCTTTAGCCCGCGGCTTCGCTTGCGTTAGAAAGAGACAAAAGTAGCATATGTCACTCTCCATCCCTTCAACTATCTCCACTTAAAAAACATGTCAATCCGTCGCTCCGTTTGGCCGTGAAAGACGGACAAACAAACAAACACAAATTATCTTTGGTGAAACAACGAATTCTTCCACTTCAGATTATAGAGTAACCAGCTTTTCCCATTTATAATAAACTAGCTTTTGATCGCGGCTTCGCTCGCGTAAGAAAGAGACAAAAAGTAGCCTATGTCACTCTCCATCCCTTCAACTAAATCCCCTTAAATAATCACGTCAATTCGTCGCTCCGGTTTTGCCGTGAAAGACGGACAAACAAACAGACACACACCCTTTCCCATTTGTAATATTAGTATGGATTTGACATTATTATTTATATTTAAATAATTATTATGTATAGCCCAATTTCGTCGGTAACAGCGTGTTATGTAATGGCGTCGTTGGGGAACAATCGTCTGTCACGCCGTGAAGGTGCGTTCGATTCCCAGGATTATATAAACTTTTTGTATTTTTTTGGATATAAATTTCGTTTTTAGGGTTCCGTACCAAAAAGGTACAACAGGAACCCTTATGGTGCGACTCTGTCCGTCTGTCTGTCCGTCTGTCACATTCCTAAATATCTCGAGACTACTAATCCTATCAACTTGAAATTTGGAATAGTTGTGAACATTGTAAACCTCTACAAATAGAAAGTATAATTTTTTTTAAATATATTAATTTTAATTGTAGAAAATGGCCAAAATGAAAGGGGGGCAAACTGTAAATTTCAAGTTACTAGGTCAAGTGGGGTATCGTTGGAAAGAGCTCAAATTGAACGTAAATAAACTATTTTTTATAATTTTTTTGTTGTGGAAAAAAAAAGAATTTTGAAGGAAAATGTAAAAAAAATACCGTTCCCCCCCCCCTTATCTCCGAAGTTTACCAACGAAAAATTATGAAAATTTTACTAAACATTGGTTTTATGCTATATATTACAGGAAAAATATAATCGTGTTTGTATTTTGAATACTTTTTTTTTAATTCACAAAAAACTTTTCAGATTTTTACTTTCAATTTACCCACCCTTGCGGATGTATATCGTACTTAAAATTAATACGAGATGTTACGTAAACCATCTTCTGTCCAATAAAGTAAAAACTGTTTAAATCGGTTAATAACTTAATATTATAAAGAATTATCCCTGAAAAACCAGGTCGCGCAAATTAGTTAGCAAATTGACCGGGAGATGGCGCTATACACTATAATACTCATTAGTGCCTATACTTTTGTCTTCTAGACAAGTCATTAGAGTTATATGAAAATATGAGATTATTTTTACTAGGTAGTTTGAAAGAAAGTTTGTACGGAACCCTCGGTGGGCGAGTCCGACTCGCACTTGGCCGGTTTTTTTTTATTGACTGAGCAAAAATGGAGAGCCTAAGGTATCAATTTTGTCTTAGAGAACATATTGATTTTTTTATTGTCATTTTGATTTTCTATTTATTAAGTTGAGATATAAAACACAACTTTTAATACCCTCGCTAAATATAATATTTTATCGAAATCACTCCTTAGATAAAAAAAGTCCATTACTCAGTTAACTATTGCATTTTCATTTACTAATTTAAGATTTCAAAAGCGATTTGAATACCCTTGCTCCATCAAAAATAAACATTTAGAAAAAAAATCATTCGGATCGTAGTTTAGAAACTAAAATTTATCTATACTTTTTGGATTTTTTTAAAAATATCAGATTAGGATAATTATGTTAGAAATTCTGAGTTCGACGAACAAAAAATAGTGTCACATGGATGGTGATAAGCAATAATGTGTCAACCCACAAAAACTAAAAAAATGAGATTTTAATGCCATGTTATAGCTGGATTTTTAAACTTCTATTTGCAAAAATGACCTTTTCATTTTGAAAATTTTCACTATCCCAAAAGTAAAAAAATAGGTTAACACAAATACTTTATCATGTGTTGCCTGTTTTGCATGAATGTGTCAAGAACCTTAACTTATTATAGTAATTGGCAGAAGACATATTTAAATTACAATAATGTGTTATAAGGGTTGACTCAACGATTTTTTTACACTTGACTCATTCTTGCAAAACGCAAAAAATGACATAGTTACCCACTATGAGACTTGAATGATTATTGCAAAATGATATTTTATTCGTTGTTTTATGCTACGACCCGTGTTATAAAACATAAGTCATTATTGTTAAATTATATTCGGGTCATAAATTGTTCGTTTTTGGTGTAAGTACCATGACACTATATTGTAAAATATAACTGTTCATATTAATTTATGTTTGAATAAGTTATGACTTAGTCCATTAGTATATTTTTGCACATGAATGGTAAATTCAGTACGAAATTTTAAGTGATGAATATACTTATTCGTTATTATAATTTGCAAACATTTTTTACAGGTACGTGTTTATATAAAAATCGAATATAAGCTACTATTTTTTTATAATTACTAATTACATTAAGACGTGTTAATGTATGCATAAAAATATTGTTTGATTTTTGAATACTTACTGACCGTTTATTATTTTGTTAAAGATATTTTATGTTTTGTTCTTGTACAAGTCATGAGTTATTCATAATTTAAATGACTTAGTCTATTTCTTAGCGTAAAAAAATATTTTGTTGTATATTTTAGATAAGTAGTTTATTTTTTTTAAAGATGATTATTTGGTTTTTGTAACGATTTTTTGTTGAAAAAGCACAGATAATTTAAATATGTGTCTAGAAATGATCATTACTCTAATAGTTAATTTATAGTATTTTATTCAACAGGCGTTTAAAGGAGGTCAAGAAATATGAGTGGCGTACTTTCCACGAGTATTTTGGAGTCAGTTAAACACCATTGCATACAATACTTTTACAACGACCATGCACTTAGTTTTTAATAGTTTTTTTTTAATAATTCTCGCGAAATTCACACTGTTAATTCCTGTATTGCAAAGGTTTGCACTGTCAGCTCAGCTGCCCAAAGCCTTCCCGCCCACGCACGCAGTATCGTTAATGCAATGCGTTGCCATGATTACAGAACCAAACAATGCGTTTTCAGTTTTTTCGATACGCACAATCCTGTAAATGACGAATAACAGTTCGGGAGTAGAAAAATCATTAAAAGGTTTGATTAATAAATAATGTATTGATTCCTACATACCTAATAACATAAGTGACCATGACTGATATGTTACTTAACACTTATAAAGTTAAAAATATGCATAGGTAGAGTATTTTACAACAACAATTTATGTGCTTTAACATGTTTATTTAAGACTCATAGATATTTTTAAACAATTAGCAAAAGTGGGTTAAGTATCATAACACAGTCTTGAAAAAGTTTGACGTCGTCGAACAATTCGCAATAAAAGAAAAGGGCATTATTTCGTCAAATTGAAGTTTGTTTTGAAATTAAGCTACAATAATCACTACTACTGAACGTATTATAGCTGAAAAACACAACAATCTATATAAAAACAATTTTTTTAAGAGAAACACAAAAAAAAGAGAAAAAATCTTTAGACGCCATTTTCTCAAAATGGTTGGCGTGTGGGTTGACACATTGTTGCTTATCAGCATCCACATAGTGTTGTGTTCCTGCCGGTGAGTAAGGCTGCCAGAGCTCAACGAGGGTGCGGGGTGCTGACGACGGGAGGACTTACGGAACTAATTTGTTCCGTCTATTGTCCTTTGAGTCGTCGGCAACCCAAACCCTCCTTTGAACTTGTACACTCCTTTTTGCTGTGCATACGCAGCAAAGGGGAGTGTACAAGTCTCTAATGGGGCGGCAACGCGCAAGCGACACTCTTCGAGTTGCAGGCGTCCATAGGTTACGGTGACCGCTTTCCATCAGGCGGACCGTATGCTTGTTTGCCACCGACGTAGTATTAAAAAAAAAAAAAGAGAAAAAGTCCTGGATTCGAACCCAGTACTTCCATGCAAATCATGCGATGGCACGTATTTACCGCAAGGCTATTTAAACAAGCTGTCGCCGCGTGAAATTATCGACTAGAAGGAATACAAAAACACTGTTTGTATGTGTGAGTGGTACTTAAAAATAGTGTAAAATAGTAAATTTATTTACATTAAGGGGATTAACGTTACAATGAGAAGTTGAATGTTTGTTGTAATACGTCAATTTTAATATTAAATGTTCGCGAAGCATACTTGAAAGTATATAAATGCCTGTACGACTCCACAAAAAAAATAAGACTGGTAATTTGCAGATTAACGCCATCTAACGCAGCCTGAGCTTCGGGTAACCTAGGCGAGCCACCTTAACAAATATCAAGTGGTCACAACTGAGGCTCAACACTTTTAAATCGTTTGTCGAGAGATGGCAGTCTATGCACTGCGACTACACATTTAACTTTGACAGTAATTATCTTTACTCAATCCTCTTTGGTCTGACTAAGAAAGTTCTTTTAAACGATCCGTATGGATAATTTTTTCAGTTAGATTATCCTTATTTTTCGTGAAAGAAATATATCCGCCTAACTGATGTTCGAGCATAGATTAATGAATTGGAAGTGCTCTTCGACTACCGATTTTAACCTCTTGAGCGCCGAGGACCCTTGAACGCGTCGAGCCTCCTCATCCCCATAATATCGCGTAGAAATTATAACGTGCGTCAAGGAAACCCTCGTACTTTCACGTAAGGTTTATATTTTATATGATAAATACTTTATATATTGTATTGTATTGTAGAACGGGCGATTTTCCGCAACTCGACGTCTAGCGCCTATTTTGCGTGATTTTTTTATATATATAATATTTTATATGACTGTGTTTTTTGAATATGCGTGACATTTTTGAATGTTACTCGTGCGGTAATAGATAAGATTCACGGCCTTTGTGAGAGGTTCGAATTTATCTGTAACATTCAGTGAACTATCACTCACTAGACCCGATAGTCATCTTTTTTGATTCATCAGCTACTGTATATAATACACTTACATTTTTTTTAAGTATCCTGTTAGCCAATTGTGACAACTGTTCGTAGGTAGGTGAAATTGTAGCCAGGGCATAAATTAATGTTGACTTAGGACTATGTTGTAGGAAACAATGTATTTTTTTCGCGTTTTTCGAGCCTTGATACTAAACTAATAATGTCTTAATACAACCAAATGCAATACAGCAACGAAAAGTAGAATAGCCCAATCATCACCGGCCTTCAAGTCTCTAACAGACTATTCAAGCAGTGTCAGGTGGGGCAACAACGTTTTTCGTGGCTGTGTAAGCCAATACGGGAGCGGCAAACACGGTATCGCGCGGATAACGCTTGGCTCGCTTGAATAGCCCAATTATAACCAGATAATAGTGTTTCTAGTTTGTCTCGAATATAACTCGAAACACATTGACGTTCATATGCACAAAGAGACAAATAAAGAGTCCTATTTTTAGAACAAACGCCGCCTGAACCCACGCTTTCACTTTAGCTAGACGGATCGATGGAGTCCTATTCATCTGCATGCAGACTCGGGCGTGGTGTGTTTTGTAAACAGTTTTTATTCAGGGATCATCATCACCATCCTTCTTGCGTTATCCCGGCCTGTGCCACGGCTCATGCGAGCCTGGGGTCCGCTTTGACAACTAATCCCATGATTTGGCGTAGACACTAGTTTTACGAAAGCGACTGCCATCTGACTTCCAAACCGAAGGGTAACTAGGCCTTATTGGGATTAGTCCGGTTTACTCACGATGTTTTCCATCACCGAAAAGCGACTGGCAAATATCAAATGACATTTCGCACATAAGTTCCGAAAAACTCAAAGGTACGAGCCAAGGTTTGAACCCGCGACCTCCGGATTGAAAGTCGCATGCTCTTACCGTTTTTTTTCAGAGATTAGGGACTTAATCAAGCACTCTTAGTGTAAATAATATTCAGAGCATTATCAAGTTAATTCGTTTAAGTACATAACAGTTATTCGTTCTACAAAGGGGTAAAGTAATTAAACAACCGCACGTGCCAATTGATACCGGAGCAATAAAATTATTTCAATATAAGAGTAGAGAACGTTATAAAAATACATCTTGACATTTGTGAGGGTTTCAAGACACGAAGGTTAAACAAAGGTGAAACTAATTTTTCACTATCACCATATTGAGGAAAATACTAACAGAAAACATCAAACTGAATCAAATCAATCAATATATTACACATTTTGTATGTAATCATTTGTAGGCGAGAGACTGGCAACCTGTCACTGCAATGTCACAGTTTCGTATTCATTCAACCTCTTGTTTGCCAAGAGTGGCACTGTAACTTTAGCAGTTTCATGTGCTCTGCCTACCCTTTTATGGGAAACAGGCGTGATTGTATGATTGATTGTATGTAATCCATACTTACTAATATTATAAATGGGAAAGTGTGTGTGTCTGTTTGTTTGTCCGTCTTTCACGGCAAAACGGAGCGACGAATTGACGTGATTTTTTATGTGGAGATAGTTTAAGGAATGGAGAGTGACATAGGCTACTTTTTGTCTCTTTCTAACGCGAGCGAAGCCGCGGGCAAAAGCTAGTTTCAAATAAAAGAATCATTAATGGTCAGTTCTACTACCCAACTTGGGACATAAAGTAAAAATTATACACGTTAAACTTCCGTGAGACATATTCAAATAATTAATTGAAATACGGTATAGGAGTTCACGCGACGGCTAGACTCCGCAAACGCTAGACTCAGTTTGCGGAGTCTAGCCGTCGCGTGAACTCCTATACGCCTGAAGAGGGGCCTCCGAATTGGCCCGAAACATGTCGCAGCAATAGCGATATAATAACGTGAGTACAACCGTATTTCAATTAATTAAAGTAAAAATTGTATGAGATTATTTTGTACTCTTGTAGATTAGATAAAACAGTCAAGTGCTCTAAAATAGGACAATCTATTTTGATACAGTTTGGATTATGAAATTAAACCTGAGCCGCAATTAGGTTATTTGCAGTGACCTTTTCATTTAAATCTGCTTTAAGAGAATGCGTAGGTGGATGACATAGCTCTTAATTTAAAAATAAACGAGAAATATACTTTAGGTACATTAGGCTACTTGCCTGTAGTTAACATAAAATATTTTATTAAGTGTACGAACAAAAAACATCAGATAATAAAATTATACGAAAAACATGGACAGAAGTTATTTTTAAACCCAATTTTTATTTTGTAAGTCAGAGAGAAAGATATAAAGTAAATCAGTTGACCGTGAATTCACTCGGCACAATTTTTTCGTATTCATTTCTTATTAAGAAGCTGATTTGACTAGAAGCATGAAGATAATACCATCCCATACATTAAAATGCGACCGCCTAAGAACGCGCATACTCTACACCACACATAGATGGCGCCACAAAAAATGTCTTGTTGTCATCGATTATTTGTAGATTGGCGTTGTGTCACTTTCGAGACATAAATCTACATGTACAACTCCATCTACAAGTATAATCGAAAGCTACAAGACATTTTTTTTTTTGTGGCGCCATCTATGTGTGGTGTAGTGTATGCGCGTTCTTAGGCGGTCGCATTTTAATGTATGGGATGGTATGATCTTCTTATATTTTAATCTATGCTACAAGGCAAGTAGCCTATTAAAAGTAGTGAAATTTACTGTCTGGGCGAAGCCACAGAACTTAATTTAGATAGAAGAAACAAATTCATATATTTGTATAGGGGCCGAGCGTGTCAAATTTTGTACTGAAGTTGATTCTTGCCTGTAATTTTAAATATGTCTCAGGCTCTTGATTGTTCATAATTTTTGGGTTGTTGCAATTGAATATCACGTAACGAGGCATTTTTTATGTTTTGGTTGACTTCAACTTTCAAAAATTGACGCACGAAAGCTGCAAGCTGCGAGTAAAGACGGACAACTCAGTGGATTTCACTGAGTTCATTTGACACGCTAAGTAGATACGTTTGCTTGGTCTATTGTATATATGACATCTGTGGGCGAAGCTAACTCACAAATTTCGATGCCCATCGCTGTCCACTGAGCTACTGAGTTACCAACAATTAAACTCGACTTGAAATCACGTGGTCAACTGGTCATCGGTACTGGAAGCAAGTCGTACTTACCTGAAACAAGGAGTTAATCATTTATTAATCAAAATGTAACATTAAGACACAAGTGCGGAAAAGATGGAATTCGAAACGAGTGGCGATAAATTAAAACACGACAAAAGGGAGTGTTTTAAATCCACACGAGTTACGAATTCCCTCTTCGCATACATAATCGACGCTAGACAGCGACAGAAATGCAGTCTGGCTCTGTCGCGCCCATACGCAAGAGTGATAGGGGCATTTTCAAAAATTTGGACCCAAAATTAGTGAAAGTTGCTAACAAAAATTAACTCTATGTCAGTTTTGTGACAATTAAGCATGAAATTTCAATAAAAATATTGCTTTTGTGTTAGTTACATAAACTATAAGCAATAAAATAATCTACATTTATAACATGAAGAATGTTGGTTCTTAGGCAAATTTGATTCTTAATTTTGTTGTCACAAAACTGACATCGAGTTAATTTTTGTTAACAAGTGTCACTAATTTTGGGGCCCAATTTCTGAAAGTACCCATAGAGATAGATCTACGAAACAAATCGTCACTACTTTTAAAAAACCTTGTATCTTCGTCTGTCAATGAAAAGAAAATTGTAGTAAGTATGTATGGAATGCATATAGAATTACTGCGTTTTAACTTTGAGAAGCAGCGTGAGATACGAGATTTTTTAAAAGTAGTGACGAAATAATATTATCTAGATCGTTTGAGCATTCGGTTACGTACCCTGACCGATGTACTACTTTTCGAACTAACGCGGCAGAAAAATAATGCACATGTGTATTTTACACAGAATAATAACGAGTACTACTATCGTACAGTATGGCCACTTCCCGCTTCCCGCTGAAAGTGCCTCCCACCCACTCTCGGTTACCTCACAGTTACCGCCTGTAAAGAACGCGACCAGTCGACCTGTCTTATCTCACTCATACAAGCATGGTACGCGTTCGCCTACACGTGCTTAGACTGTGCTTAGGAACGCGCCTCTTTCATATATTTGATCGCCAGTGTCCGAGGTGTGACAGAACATTGTATTGCGGATTTGTATAAGTAGGCGTACACTTAGTACAAAAACACTTATAAAAATTTAATGCACCGCAATTTCTCAGTTTTTAAAGACGGATAAAATCCACTTTTTCTCTTTCATTTACACACTTACAAGACCCACATGTGGCCCAAAACTCCGCTCGAACTCCGTGACGTCAT
The DNA here is from genome assembly GCF_023078275.1 of Leguminivora glycinivorella. Taxonomy (NCBI): domain Eukaryota; kingdom Metazoa; phylum Arthropoda; class Insecta; order Lepidoptera; family Tortricidae; genus Leguminivora; species Leguminivora glycinivorella. Next base: position 21,706,666 of record NC_062985.1, on the reverse strand, counting down.
TATCTCGGAAACGTGACTCGGAGGAGCTATTTCACGCATCCTGTATTATACAGGGTGGGTAACAAATGTGGCTTTGGTTTCTTTTAATCATATTTATAGGGGGCTCTGAGAACTCATTCGGGTTTATGAGTCTTTTATTCTTGTGGATAACCGGCTCATGTATATTGTAAGAGAACGATAATAGTCATTTTTACAAATTTTATTAAACTGTCTGTAATTACAAAACGCTTTAGTTTTGACATTTAGAGTCATTTGCATCTCTAAAGTAATTTTAGACTTTATACTAAGTGTAGTTTTAATTGTAATTAGACATTTTAGAGACCTTATACATCTCTAATTAAATGTACTAAGTAGAGTTGTACTAGTTTTAGTTAAAACTGAGAATTAGTATTATGGCTGTCAAATACCTATGTACAGAGAAAATGATTGCAGATGTACTAACAAAGTGTTTAAATTCGAAACAACGTTGTAATTTTAGGCATCATTTTCAATTTTAAATCTTTTGTAAATATGTGTATGACGTGTAAAAGTGTCCTTCTGGCCTATTTTCTGAATAAATTATTTTGTTTTTGATTTTGCTTGGGTTGTGAGTCTTGTGAGTTCATATTGCTCTGTTTTTGAATTAATTTTGCGATGTCTGTGACGATATTTATGTGTCCTAGCTTTGAGAAAAATATTGGGTTGGTAAGAAAGTAATGAGCGATCGATTGAATTCCACCTAAAATTTTTGAGAGAGTTCTAGAATCTTCTATGGTCGAAAGTATATAAAGGGCGAGTCGCACAGTTTCTCGTCAGTCATTCACTAGCTGTTGCCGAGCTAATATAAGGAAGAAAATGGACGAATTAAAAGTGCATGTAAGGCATTGCTTACTATATGAATTTCAGTCTGGCCATTCAGCCGCCGAAGCAGTGCGTAATATATGTCAGCGTGTTGCTCCTGAAGTTGTGTCTGAGGCCACGGCGAAGCGATGGTTCCAGCGGTTTCGTAGTGGCGACTTTTCATTATCAGATCAACCTAAGTCTGGTCGACCGGTGAAGATTGATGTAGCCAAATTAAAAACCTTAATTGAAGGAGATCCGAGGCTAACGAGTCGTACTCTTGCTACCGAGTTAGGCTGCTCTCATGTCACCATAAAAACACATTTACACGAGTTGGGAAAAAACTACAAATACAGTGTTTGGATACCGCACGAACTTGATAGAGATCAACTAAGCCGCCGTGCCGATATCTGCATACAACTTCTGTCTTTTCGCCGCACATTCAACTGGTTGAACCATCTTATCACTGGAGATGAAAAATGGGTCTTATATATAAATCACACACGCAAACGTCAGTGGCTAGCTCCAAACGAAAAAGGAATAGAGGCACCAAAAACAGAGCCTCACCCGAAAAAAGTTATGCTGTCCGTTTGGTGGGATATTCATGGTATTATTCACTGGGAACTCCTACCAAGTGGAAAGACTGTTACCGCATCAGTATACTGTAATCAGCTTGAAAATGTAAACCAAAAAATCTGTCAGAATCGTCAACAGCATGCTAAAGTTTTTTTCTTACACGACAATGCTCGCCCACACATTGCAAAAGTGACTCGGCTAAAGCTATTGGAGCTAGGTTGGAAAGTGATACCTCATCCACCGTACTCTCCAGACTTGGCACCTACGGATTACGCATTGTTCAGATCGCTAAGCAATGCCTTGAATGAAAAAAAGTTCGATGATCAAGCCTATCTACGACAGTACATAGCTGAGTTTTTTTAATCTAAACCTAAGAACTTCTTCGCCGATGCTATTCATTCTTTACCAGAACGATGGAGACATGTAGTAGATAACGAAGGCCGTTATATTTTTGATAAAAAATTAAAATAATAAATTAAATAAAAATTACAATATTGGTTATGATTCGCTCATTACTTTCTTACCAACCCAATATTATACTTAACGATCAAGGTCTTATACATTTTTTAGATAACCTAACCAGAAAATTCAGTGGACCGATTTTTATGGAACATGGCTAAGAACACTCCCGACTCTTAGCTTTCAAACAAAACAACTAAATCTAAATCGGTTCATCCGTTCGGGATCTACGATGCCACAGACTGACACACACACACAGACAGACACGTAAAACTTATAACACCCCGTCGTTTTTGCGTCGGGGGTTAAAAACAAAAATAAGTTGAATTGAATATAATTCGGTTTATTAAAAAAAACTGTAGCTAGGAAGGATTTCAAATAAAGTCTAAATCAAAGCGTAATGAAAGTGTAGTATGTATGTATGTATGTAAACACTTTATTGTACATAAGACAAGTTAGGACATAGAAATACAGTATAGTTATGGTGTACAAAGGCGAATTTATCCCTATAAGGGATCTCTTCCAGTCAACCTTTGAGCAAATTGAGAGGAAAAACTAATTAAAACATGATAGACAAACGAACACTATGTAGGTATAGAAAAGAAAAATTTATAGTTCAATTATTACCCCAGTTATAATTAGAACCTGCAGCCTATTATACCAATATATACAAATACATAGATATATATATACTTACATCATCATCATCATTGGCCACGTCATCTATTGCAGATGATTGTTGCAGCGTCTAGTAAGTTATGTGTTGTGTGGAGGTGATTGCAACGTCTTCGGTGGCTAAAGAGACCTATACCAGAGCGGCATCTTCTACCACAGCGATCGCAGACATGATCAGAGTTCAGAGGAGGGAGTAGACGGCAGCGCGTAGTTTTTACGTGCGTTTTGAGTGTTCTTCTGTACGCGTCAGAGACCCTAACAACATATGCGAAACAAGAACGAAAACTAAATGCCTTCCATATGCGTTGTCTTAGATCCATACTGGGAGTGACGTGGAGAGACCATATGAGCAATCAAACTGTGCTAGCTAAAACAAATTGTTCTTCTATATACTTATATAAATATAAATATATACAATATCATAATAAAATAAAATAATTAGTACTCAACCAGTACACAAGTCATTGGATAGCCATAACTTATGCAAATTCCTTTTGAATTTGTTCCATAATTGTACAGCGCAGCGCAGCGTAGTTATACCGTTAATAAAAAAAACTTTAAATTAGGTCGAAGCCATATTTTTTTTACGCAGATAAAATGTTAAAAATAGAAATAACAAAATCCCGAAAAGGAAATAGCGTATTTGTATCCCGAAACTTATCAGATGCCTGGGAGTTTATGTTGGCACATTGTTACACGTTTGATAAACATCACGCTTATATTATTTGACCCAGTTTCGTAAAACTTCTCCTTAAATCTGCCTACCCTGTGATATACGTAATAAAAGCGTAAGGGTGCCTTTCCAACAGAGCTATTCTACCCTACGTTGCTATGAATGCGTCTGGTATTCACCAATCAGTTTAGTCGAACCCGTTCCCACTAGCGCCAATGCACTGTGTCACAGTATAATAAAGAGTACTATCGTATCGTGACTGTGCTTTGTGTAACAATGAACATGATCGGTGGATATCATCAAACACATCCAATCCACGTAGCGCATCTGTGGTGCAAAGGCACCCTTAAATGATTATTGACCGCAGCATCAGCGTAAGTCTTTTTTAAATTATAAATGGGCTTACTCTTGGCCACAGACAAGCCAAAGGCAAAGACGTGGCTTACGATGGAGTGAGCTCGCCCAGAAGATGCCTGTTCACCCTACGTAGATTTGAAGGTTCCCGGGTTATATGAGCTCGGAAATAGCCGCCGGCAAGGAATTCCACTACTTGGCAGTGCGCATAAGAAAAGAAGAAGCAAAGCGCTTCGTGCGAATTCGCGCGTCTACGTTTTAAATTGATTTGTTTTTGGTATATCCGGATGTTTTCCGGATATAGCCAAATGCTCGTTTTGTGTTTTAATACAGTGAGAAAAATACACTTGAGAGTTTTGATGATAATATTGACCGGGATATAGACCGTGATTACCTTTTTGATTTTTGTCGAGCTCCCGATATTTCAACGCAGTTGCATTTTTTCCCTGATCATGATGCATGCAACTGCGTCGAAATATCGGAAGCTCCACAAAAATCAAAAAGGTAATCACGGTCTATATCCCGGTTAGTATTATAAGTCTAATGAAACAAATACAATTGCACGAATTCTAATAGGACTGTCTTAATATTGAATGACGACTAAATTATAGTATTTTACCTGCAGCTTTGAATACCCTGTACACAATTCCTGCTTTGATAGCCAGCAGTTATGATTGTCAATTAAAAGTTATAATAGTTATTTGTTTTACAAGGGGCCAAAGTTGTTGTTTAACCGCACGTGCCAATATTGATATCCGAGCAAGGGACAGGCACGATATCATGACATTCATGACGATCGAATAGGTACGGTACGTCACGTCACTGTCAAACTTGGGGTGTACATATGTAATTTTTGTCCGTAAAGGTATCGAAAAAGTTCCAATATAATATGTTTCAATGTAAAAATGGTACCAATATGTATAGAAGGACTTAAAAATTTGTCATTATCTTTTCAAGACAATATGCCCTGTAATGATCCTTTTAATATTCATTTACTTACCTTATTGGTTTAACGATACTATGTAAATTAATTAGAGATTTATGTTTGTAATTACCTAAAATACCCTTTTCTCTGTTATTAATGATCCTCAGTCTCCTGTCTATCTTAAATCTTTCTTCCAGTACTATGGTATCTCTCGTGTTCGTCAACTTCGCTCTTCTGGCAATCTCTCTCTGTCTATACCATCCCACCGTACTGGCTACATGTCCAATTCCTTTTCTGTTCAAGCTGCGCGTCTGTGGAATAGTCTCCCTGTCAAAATTAGACAGTCTCCGAATAGGTTTACTTTTAAAAAATCCCTCAACACATTTTTTGCTGGCAATTCAGATAATTCGTAGTATGTCTGTTTTGTACACCTCATCGGATTGTATGTATTATATATACTTATATGTATGTAATTTTATGTATTAGTATTAATATCATGTATATGTGTATGTTTATTCCTCTGTATTATTTTTTGTTGCATGCATTGTGTCCTTAAAAGTAGGTACCTAATATAGTTCTTTTGTTTTTGTAATTTTGCACCGCCTACAACTTCTCTGCTTTGCCTAAAGGTTGACTGGTAGAGAATGCCTTATGGCATTAAGTTCGCCTATTGTACATTGTGTTTCTTTGTTCAATAAAGATTAAATAAATAAATAAATAAATAAAATAAATAATAAATAAATAAATACTTAACTAACCCTTCCTCTGCAGATTACCGTAACCTTCTACTAAACACTCTATTTACCTGTCCGGACGCTAACTACGCCCGAACGAACGCTCATTAATTAAAAGATTAAATCTAAAACCAGGCTTCCTTGGGATCGCACGCCACAAGCGGCGAAAATATTGGTGTTCGCAAAGTCAACAGTTCAGCATAATTGATAACTCGACATAGCTACTGCGAGGGCGCTTACACCTGACTAACCATTCACAAAACATTTCGCAAATGACCAACTTAAGTTGACCCCTAGATACACCTAACTATCTATAAGGACAGATAACCTTTATACTGGACCGTCAGTTCTCAGCGCAAAGGCTGTCAGTTATGAATGAACTTCGCCTGGGGAAGCCACGTGCGCTTGGTGCAAGTGAGATTCAAGATATCCCCTTCTCGATTACTCCAACGGCGCGTTGCATTCGAGCTAAACTTTTAACCTGAAAGACATATCTGCATGCCGTTACCATGGAAACATAAGCCTTTTCAGTTATAAATAACAAAGCGGGTGTCGTGCGTAGCGAAGCAGGCGAGGCAAGCAACATAATGTGCCATGACAAAATGAATGCCACGTACTAGCCCGTTATTTTGTTTCACAGCGAGATATCGACGGTAAGTAGGCATCTTGTTAGACGCCCCGCTCGAGACGTCGCGGGTTGATAACGAATTCAATCAGAGGAGTACGCACTCTGCATCGCGTAATGCGATCTCAACTCTATCGAAAAAGAAAAAGGTTGTGTCACGTCAACTCGTTGTCACTGTCAGTTCAACAAAATGAAACGGAAAAAATATACCTAATGGATACTCCAACCAAATTCCTAATATCCGTAAATGCAATACAAATGATAGTGAACCTGATTCTTCTCCTGCCAACGATCGATCTGATAAATTTATCAAAACTCATCACTTTCTGCAAGGAAAACAGAGTTGCCAAAAATGTTACAGTTTTAGTAGCTACTGTTTACAGTGTACTTATTGTTTGGAACGGAATTCTCGTGCCCATGAAGAAACTGTCAAATTTAAGCAGCATACGTAAGTCGACACTCGAGTGTTTATGCCCAAACGAAAAACTGATCCGTGTCGTCGAGATCAGCCAGGCAAAGCGAAACTTTTGGCTCGGAGCGTTCTCGCTCTTTCTTCTTTTAGTCTTCCTGAGACTGCTCGATTACATACAGTTTTCTGCAAAGCTGTACGAATTTTCAAAATCCATGGAAAACTATGATTTAGTGGACGTCTCTTTGAGGAATCGGTCGCTGACCACAAGCTTCTTTACAATCGATAGGGACATTGAATTTAGTTTAGCAGACTGGCCATCGCTGGATGATTTTGATGAGAATGATAAGTCCGGTATAGACAAAGATTTACAGTCGAAGCAAAACGTTATAAATCCAGATAAAAAGGCCTAGCTCACTCGAGAAAGTTTCATATAAAAACCTGGTTTGGTAAAGTCAAATGATTAACCCGTTTACTATGATAGTGAGTTTAGTGCTGGTTTTAGAAGTTTCAATGGTCATGGTGCTGTTGAAGCCTGTGAAAGAGATAGAGTTAGCGTGGAATACCTGTTACGACTTCATAAAGAACAAAATTACTGTACCGGTCTTCGTGTCTGGCCTGGCCGCTGTGTCCTGTATGGAGGCGCTTTGGGAGAATATAGAGTTTCGGAAAACATTAGCCGCAGTCGACAGGGAGCTGGTGCAAAGGTTCGAAACGGCTACTTTGTTAAAGTGTTACACGACATTTTTTTCTGCTATATTTCTTTTGGATCTGATTTTGAGATTGACGCAGTTCTTGTTGGGGCTCTCGAGGATGATGGAGTTCGAGTTGATGTGCAGACACGCGATGCTGCAGTCTAGGATACAGTCTAATACTAGCATCGGCTCCAAGGTCTCAAAAGTTCAAAATGTTATTAATTACACCTTATATCTATGAATTTGATTACAGTAATCTTTGAAGTATATTTTCCTGTTTTATTTTTCCTTGTATGAACTGTTTATTTGTTGTATCAGTAGATACACAGACAAAAGGGCCGAATTATTACGCACGAAAAGTTAAGAATGAGCGTCATTCGCGTGCTTGGGCACGCAACTAACCGTGTGAATATTACTGTCTGTCTCAAAATAGGTGGGTATACGTATGCCACATATACTTGTATACTTATTTAGTGCTATTACGCCAAGTTTTTCTGGGTTCTTCTGTTTAAAAAGCGTTACTTATGCTTACGTATTTCAAAGGCACAAATAGGATTACCGAAGTCAATGTGCCGATAAGTAATTGTAATATTTGTGTCGCTTAACTTCAAAAGTGGGTAAATCCATTCTGCTATAAGGTTGATTATGTAAAAAATATAATAATTTATGATCTGAAAGATAATTATAGCAGAATGGATTGTGTGTGTGTGGATTGAGTGAGCACCTTCCGAAAATAAAAAAAAATATGCTGATCATTTAGTAAAAGTTCTAAAACAATTGTAAAACGAATCTCTGAATTTGTAAAAAGATAAATCAAAAGATACAGCCATTAACATGTGCTCACTCAGTTCTCACAAACTACCAACGAAAACAGTGAATATATTCATTTAACATATAATATTTATATACTAACATCATCATCATCATCCTTGACCTTATCCCATTTACTTGGGGTCGGCCTTCGCTGTCCTTCTTCTCCATTCAGCACGATTTTGAGCTAGGTTTCGTCTAGCTGTAGTTCTAGCAGGCTTTTGTTCACCGTTGTCGACCAAGTGTCCGGTGGTCTCCCGCGTTTCCGCGTCGTCGTTGGTATCGCCAATGCTATTTTGAACATGTGGTCTGAAGGTGTGGTGTGGAAGGAAGGATAATATTTATATACTAACATTTAGTAAAAAATAGGCCAACCTACCTCTATAAATATTAGATCACCTAGTGACGTATTTAATTTTTTACAAATAGTTTCTTATGCTCACTCAATCCTCACACTTTTGAAAAGCCGAATTTTGATGAAAAACATAAGATTTAGACCGCTATTATATGTGTATAGTTTAGTAAAAGTGAAATGGGAATTTGTAAAATACAAAACGAACCACTAATGTGTCAGGTTTTTTTATAATAAATTTTTGTAAGTGCTCACTCAGTCCACACGTTTTGAGAAAGTTAAAAATGTAAATATCTTACGATTTGTAGCACCTAAGGCACTCGAAAGTACTTCAACATTTAGTAAAAATTTTTACTAAATATCCACCATCTAATATTTTATATTCGTTGTCTGGTTTTAAAGATATTCAGACATAACTTTTCTCATACAAATGTATCAAGTAGGGTGACCACACTATGTCGGCTCCTGATTTTCCCCACCTTCCCATTGTCATATTGAGATTGGGGAGTTTCGTTCAATTTTGATAATAGTTTATATTAAACTAATACCATATTAATTCTCCATCTGCTGTTTTTAGGTTATGTTCTTGGCCTAGTGATGATGTGTATTGTGTAATTTTTGTCGACGTCAGGATAATAACCATATCGACATTCATGAATTAAAAAGGACATGAATGATAATTGGTAAGAAACAAAGAATATAATACTTCACTAGTAAGAAACCAGAACCTGGTAATCTAATCGTGCTAACAGATGAGCGTACCGGATTTGTAAGTGGGAGCGAGAAAATAATAACTATTTCTGACGTCGACAAAAATTACACAATACACATCATCACTAGGCCAAGAACATAACCTAAAAACAGTTTGCAGATGGAGAATTAATATGGTATTAGTTTAAACTATTAACTATTATCAAAATTGAACGAAACTCCCCAATCTCAATATGACAATGGGAAGGTGGGGAAAATCAGGAGCCGACATAGTGTGGTCACCCTACTTGATACATTTGTATGAGAAAAGTTATGTCTGAATATCTTTAAAACCAAACAACGAATATAAAATATTAGATGGTGGATATTTAGTAAAAATTTTTACTAAATGTTGAAGTACTTTCGAGTATCTTAGGTGCTACAAATCGTAAGATATTTACATTTTTAACTTTCTCAAAACGTGTGGACTGAGTGAGCACTTACAAAAAATTATTATAAAAAAACCTGACACGTTAGTGGTTCGTTTTGTATTTTACAAATTCCCATTTCACTTTTACTAAACTATACACATATAATAGCGGTCTAAATCTTATGTTTTTCATCAAAATTCGGCTTTTCAAAAGTGTGAGGATTGAGTGAGCATAAGAAACTATTTGTAAAAAATTAAATACGTCACTAGGTGATCTAATATTTATAGAGGTAGGTTGGCCTATTTTTTACTAAATGTTAGTATATAAATATTATATGTTAAATGAATATATTCACTGTTTTCGTTGGTAGTTTGTGAGAACTGAGTGAGCACATGTTAATGGCTGTATCTTTTGATTTATCTTTTTACAAATTCAGAGATTCGTTTTACAATTGTTTTAGAACTTTTACTAAATGATCAGCATATTTTTTTTTATTTTCGGAAGGTGCTCACTCAATTCACACACACACGAATGGATTTACCCACTTTTGAAGTTAAGCGACACAATTATAAATTACTTTTACTACTAATAGCTTTTGCCCGCGGCTTCGCTCGCGGTAAATTTGCCAAAATTGCGGAATGATCCATACAAACGTGCATCCACCATTTTAGGTAAGTGGGGGGTTAGAAAGAGACAAAACTAGCCTATGTCACTCTCCATCCCTTCAACTATCTTCAAATTATGGAGATTAGAGGAATTTCTACATTCCATACTCCACATAAAAAAACACGTCAAATCGTCGCTCCGTTTTGCCGTGAAAGTCGGACAAACAAACACACACACACACACTTTCCCATTTATAATATTAGTATGGGCGATTCATAATGTAATGAGTTATCTAGTTTAAAAACTTTAGAACAAGATAAAAAAAAATTGCATTTGTGAATTTTTATACAACCTATTAATTTCAGCCTTCGACGTAAAACAAACTTTGTTCATATTTGTACTACATGTCAAAATCAATGACAACTCTTTGTCATACAGTTCAAAAAACTGCATTGTGTCAAAATGCCGCTACAAACAAAATTAGAAGTAAAAAATATATTTAACAAAATGTAATATCAACCATCAGACGGTAAAAGAACCAGACATTTTATTCACCAAAATGGATCCCCACTGCGTGATCACGGCCGCTCTGCTCTTCATACAAATGGTGATAGTTCTTATCATGCTGAACCCGGCTTACGATCTTCGCAAAGTCACAAACTATCTCAATGAGAATACAAAGAAGCATCAAAAATACGTTACTCTAGCCATCGCTCTTTATTTCGTTACAATTTTATACATTGGCGTATACAGCCCGATCCAAAGCATGGTCGAATTAAGTGATGAAAGTCTCAAAATAAATCAAGATGAAAAAGAGCTTATAATGATATGTAACGAGAAGAATTGCATCATGACTGGTTTCTCCGTGTTTCTCGCGGTTATCATCTATGGGATAAAGTGTCTAGTATCTTATACTGCGAGTTTGGTGGAACAGACGGAGAAACCTGTAGCTATGCCGCAGCCAAAGTTACTGAGATCGACGACACTCACTAGAGCTCTGCAGATGAAAAGATCCATTTCGTATGAGACTATATTACTGGCGAGAGACTTGAGGGAACAGCTGAACTCCCTGATAAGAAATGCATCGACGGACCACAGGTACAAGCTGCCGAATACATTGGGTTCTTCATTTCGCACTGAATGAACAGAAGATTGGACGCTAAGGTATGAAAATAGTACAAACATTTGAAACAAATTGAAACAACATTAAGATTTAAATATTTATTAAAGTTCGAATCAGTTATTTTGTATTTTTATTTATCACCGTATAAGGTACAGCGGGGCAAATCTCGACTAGGGGGGCATTGTAACTGATCCATTTTTTCCATTATTAACCTACACGTTGAGTTCTACATGTATTGTATCTACTGAACACGGCTAACATATATAACCGGTAGGCACTCTATTTAATAATGCAAACATTTTAAAACATGGAAAAAATGGACCAGTTACATTTGCCCCCAGTTGGGATTTGCCCCGCTGTACCTTATTTGATTTTGTGTGAGGTAAAATCATTTGATTAATAGTTTTAATCCTAAAACCTAATAAAGATTTAATAATTGCCTGAATTTGTAGATTGAGGGGTGTCTATTAAAAAACGATTATTTATTTCTATCAAATTCATAGGTACAATAATAACTTTTTTGAAAAGACAATCTTCAAATATGGGTCTGAGTTTGAGGTTCATTTCAGCTCATGTTGGTGAATGTATGAATTTTTTTGCAATTTTGTATAGGAAATCTTTGAAAAGTTCTTTTATTTGATTACAATAAAATAATAATTGAGCCTATTTAACTTCCCACTGCTAGGTACAGGGCTCCTATCATCTATGAGAGTTTTCGGGCTATAGCGTCCACAATAGCCCAATGCTGATTGGGGACTTCACAAACTTTGAATTCCTTCGCAGATGTATGCAGGTAAGAATGTCCTATAATATTTATTCAAGTTTCACAACTAACAATTACTTAAGCATTTCCATGGGCGTGTCAGGACGTGTCTCAACTTGCTTACACCAAGTTTTGGCTCGAATTTGATACAAGATTGTTGTGCCTTAAGCCGGTGAAGCCTCAGGCGCCCGTTTATACGAGACATACGTAAACAATAACGTAGCTTATATTTTACCCACAAGAGAGCTTCTGCCATGAGTTGTTGACATTTTAAAATACGTTACTTAACTGATAGCTTAAACGTCACAGAAAATGACATTGTATGGATAAAGTGAACAGCGGACCGAAGTGTAAAGTGAAACCGAAAATTCAGACTTATAGTACCTACTTCGTAAGAATATGCTTTCTGAGCCTACGGATAGTGCTAATTCCAAAGCGTCAAATTTCCTGTGATTGACGCCAAACGTGCTTTACTTGTGTCACAGCAGAAAACATTGGACCGGTATATATGTCAAATCCATATTGAAAGTTGGTACAATTATTACATACCTTTTTAGGTAATGTTAACGACCTTGTTCTGTGGCCTTTTTTATCTAGATGGGTGTTGTAAAAGTCAACTGTGGAAATATGGGTTCCATTGTAGTGTAGGCGATGGGCTGGTAATCTGTTATAGTTTTATCACACTTTCGTTTTCTTTCAACACCTTAACTGCCAAGAGTGGCTTTTAACTTGCAGTGTCATGGGGTCTACCTACCCGTTTGGGAATACAGCGTCAGTTTTTCTATGTTTGTTTACGCTACCGAGTAAAACAGGTATTGTAAACCGTCAGAAACTCGTGTTAGCGGCGCTGCACTTGCTTCCGCAAATTGCCTCAAAGATCTTACAGGGTGGGCGTCACCAGCCACCCATTTACATGAAAATAACCGGAATTTACCGGAAAATACTGGGACATTAGCTTTTTCCGAAATAAAAGATGCTATAAAAATAAGAGTGACATAAGTCGAGGAATGTTTGTATGCAGTTGGAATGTTGAACGTGAATAAATGTCTCGGGCCAGCTATATTCATATTTGTTTTTATTGTATACTGTTAAAGTAATTTTTGGTTTATAACGATGACAAAACGGTTTTAATCAATTTTGCTGCGACAAAGGGTAAGGAACTATTGCCGTTTTGTTTGAAAAAAAAATTGTTGGAATAATGATCATGAATTCTGAAGATCATGAATGATTATGATCATGAAGTATGTCCTTGTGAAATAGTACATTACGATACAAGTGCGTAAAAATGGAAGTTCGAAACGAGTGGCGATAAATTAAAATACGACCGAAGGGAGTGTTTTAAATCGAACACGAGTTACGAGTTTCCTGTTGCACGTGTATCGTACATTTTTCAGTACAGATGACCCTCCGAAGTTTTGACCTGGCATAATATAATGAACCACTTCTCGCACTAGTGCGTAAAAAAAACACCATCTGTACTGAAAAAGTACTTTTTGGTTTATAACGATAATAAAACGGTTTTAATCGATTTGCTGCGACAAAGGGTAAATAACTATTGCCGTTTTGTTTTGTAAATAGAAAATATTGCTCTGCGAAATATTTCTTGTTGGAATAACGATCATGAATAAAGTTTGTCCTTGTGAAATATGTAGTACATTACGATACAAGTGGGTAAAAATGGAAGTTTGAAACGAGTGGCGATAAATTAAAGCACGACCGAAGGGAGTGTTTCAAATCGACACGAGTTACGAGTTTCCTTTTGCACGTGTATCGTACGACGTTTTTCAGTACAGATGGACCTCCGAAGTTTCGAGCTGACAAGAAATGAAGCACTTCTCGCACTAGTGCGTAAAAAAAGCACCATCTGTACTGAAAAGGTTATAAATGTAAGTAACTATGTAACAAATATATGTCTTAAAAAGTGATGTCTAACAAATGATTATTGCCAGTGTATAAATTTTACTCTAAAAATCCTAACGGAACATTGTGCACGTGGGGCGGAAGTCAAAATATCACATACAAGAGTAAATTACACCGCGACGGCTTGCTGAAGCAAGTTTGAAATATTTTTACGCCCCGAGTGACACACAAAGTTCAACCACGCGTGCCATGTAAAAAAATAAGTAAAAATATTAAAAAATAAATTTCATAACTCCCTAGGAAGAACGATAAATAACTTCCGCCTGTGTGCACATTTACTGCAGTATGTGACGAAAAAACATATATTTTAGCTCCGTGTGCGTATCTTCTATCTAATCTAGCCCTCATTATTCGCCTGTAAATCAGCCTACACAACGGCACTAAAGTCTCGATGCGTTCGCTGGCGCCGGCCGCCATCTTGGCTCCTTGCCAACGGGCTTAAGGATGTGACACGGACTTTTGGCGGCGGTTTTGTTAAGGTTAAAACATCGATCAAAATCCAGAATATTACTTTGCTAATCCACGAATAGATAACGTGCTTGTCAATCAGTGCCGTTTCTTCGACAATCCAATTTTTGTTACTTTTTTTACTTTGTCGCCCGCAAAAAATCACACTGCCCATCTGTGCTCGTACTTCCTCCTTTGTATTTCCTCCATCTTCTTTCTTTTATATTTTATATATTGTATATTTTTTCTGGTGGTACAATAAAGAGTTTACTTACTTACTTATTTACTTACTGATGGTAAACAGTCAAAGTAGGCTATGGAAGGCCACAACCCCAACACTCCGCACCTTCGTGGAGTCTTTGTTGACAATTCAGCACTATTATATCCACTTAGGAATGAAGATACAAGATAGGAAAGGAGAGAAAGTATCATATATTATATCTAAGAATGTTGATGAATCAGAAAATTGAACAATTTTTGGAATTAAGACAAATTAAAAACGTGATGAAATAGGATTATTTAATATTTTCCAATCGATTTTGAGCCTTTTGAATTTTCTTTCATTTTTTGTGATAGCAGACAGGTCGCCCGATGGTTAGCGATTACTGCTGCCCCCCATGGATACCAGAAACTCGCTCCAACTTACCTGAATTAAGGTCAATCCGAACGAAATCCATATAATTCCGAAACAACGAAATATCCACTATAAACTACAAGATTTCTCAACCACACACAACGCCAGAACAACGCGCCGTGAACAATCGTATTATCAAAAACAACAGTTGCCAGTATAACCTTCGCACATTCTAAACCTTAACACCAAGGAATAGATACAGTATTAGAGAAGCAGAGATATGTGGTAAGCACGTATGTGGAAAGAAAAATATGGGCAAGAGCCTTGCCAATGGAAAACACAAATAAGAGGGTGTTGCCAGATTTAGCTTTGTGCGCTTAGTTGCTTTTGCTGTGGAGTTTTTTTGGAAACCAGGCTGAGTTCAACAGAAATCACAGTGCAGTTGTTTGTGTAGAGATTTGGTTGGGAGGCTTGAAATACTTACCTACTGAAATATAAATATTATAGGACATTTTTACATAGATTGACTGAGTCTCACGTAAAGCTGAAGAAGGTTTGTGTTGTGGGTCCTCAGAGACTACTCTGGATTTGCATTTGCAGCAATGAGGATCGAGTATTATAGAGAGTTACTGTCAAAGTAAAATGTGTAATCACAGTGCATAGACTGCCATCTCTTGACACAGGCTTAAAACTTTTGAACTTCAGTTTTGACAATTTGGCCCATATTCTTAGCTTGATATGATATGTGTTAAAATGTCAAATATTAATAATAGCGCCATCTAGCTGAGCATACCCCAAAGGTTTAATGCCATCTGGGCCACCATATCTTTACTGTATGGTACTGAGGTACGTTTTTTTCTTAGACTTTATCTGTCTACACGGAGTTATATATGTCTTTGGTTTACAGGCAGGGTCACAACCCGCTAGTCAAGACTGATCGTCAAATATAAGGTAAAAGAAACCGCAAAACATCTAGACGCAATTCTTGACCAAAGATCGGGTGACTTCCTCGCACAACGTATCAGCAGCACCTCATTATTGACGAACCGCTTCCATTAGTGTACAGGGCGCCCGTCACACATTACTTGCCAATATCTGGGCAACCGAGCTTCGCTCGGTTCTGTTTCGTATCCTTGACATGTGTCGCCATCTAGTTCAAAAATGAATAGTACCTACATCGAGCGAAAGAATTCTCAGCCTTAACAACACAACTACTCCACACGAGATGGCGCGCATTTCGCCACAAAAACTCAAATAGTGTATTTTCTATTCGTTTTAGCCTTGACCTGTGTCGCCATCTAGTGTTTGCAATAAATAGTACTTACATCGACCGAAAGAATTCTGTCTTAACAGTACAACTACTGCACACGAGATGGCGCGCGAAGAAAAACGCATGAAAACTCGAAAATTCGCGTTTTCCGGGACCTAAGGATAAGTTAGACCGATTTTTCACCCCCAAAAACCCCCACATAACAAATTTCTGCGAAATCGTTAGAGCGGTTTCCGAGATCGTCAGTGTAAATAAATATATATATAAATAAATAAATAAATAAATATACAAGAATTGCTCGTTTAATAGTATAAGATATAATTACGTATTTATTTTCAAATGGTAGTTATGTTCAGATACATCAGACAGAGAGAGAGTGAGTAAATAATCAGTTATTATAGGGTACTGGAGTACCTACGAGTATCCGTAGCTCAACAAGATAAAATTTATACAAAAATATTTTGATTTGAAATTCTCAGAATCAATTTTATAAAAGTTTATTTTCGTTACATTCATATCTGCGTACCCTTCATTGGAAATGTTAGCCCGGCCCTGATTATTTAGGATTCCAATAAATTATTTATAGACTCTTTATTAAATAAGTTTTTTTCATGAATTTTGTTTATTGTAAGAAGTTTGATACGATTATTATTATAATACTAGCTGCTGCCTTCAACTTCGGCTAAAATCAGTAACATACCTAGTAGTTATTGATAATACCAATTTCTGATAACTTGACTTCGAATTTATCCAACTTTGCCGACCCTTCTGTGCTTTTACAATTTACTAAGAAAAATGCCCAAGAAAAGAAAGCCGGCGGGCTAAAGACGTCAAGGCGGAACTTAGAAGCCATGAGAGCCGAGGGCCGAGCTCCGCTTAGGGGCGAAAATCCGGAGCGCCAGTGAGAAGGGCTTGTACGCGAGCCCAAGGGCCACAATGGCCGCAAGGCGAGGCCAAGCCGTCAAATTACCTCTTCCCATGTGTCTTAAAGTACCCATGGCTTATTCTCGTTTAACTTTAAGATGTATAGCAAAGAAAGTCACTAAATCGCTTTAAAATACAGCACTGTACCAACATTATCATTAAGTACTTACTTTTATTCTGAACACAATTTGAAAGCATTTAGCCTTCACTTTATTTTAAACCTTCTGCCCTAAATAATATGGCTCACAAAGCAGGAAAGCTATAATGCTTTGTCTTCCAAATTGACGTCAATCGATTTTGTGCCTTATTCTGTGTACAATAAAATCTGATTTAAATTGAACCGTTGGAAAACAGTTCATCTAACAAGGACAAACAGTGGCACTTAACTTGCCGACAATCATAAACTTGACACAGTGGCAAGAATATTGTTAGTAGTACAGATGTAGGGTAAAATGTTTTTCCTTCCTATTTTCACCAAAACTCACGAATGTGTTTGCTTCCTCTCGTCTTATGAGCACTGACAAGGAGTGGAATTCCTTGCCGGCTGTATTTCCGAGCTCATATAACTCGGCAACCTTGAAATCTTGGGCACACCTCGGACACTGATGAAAGAGGCGCGTTCCTGACACAAAATCTAAGCTCGTGTAGGTGAACGCGTACTATGCTTGTATGAGTGAAATATGACAGGTCGACTGTTCGCATTTTTGACAGGCGGTAACTGTGAGGTAACTTTCTAACTTTCAGCGGGGAGCGGGAGTGGCCATACTGTACGATCTACTCTTTATTATACAGTGTCTAGGGTGAACAGGCATCTTCTGGGCGAGCTCACTCTATCGTAGGGCCTTTGGCTAATAGTCTGTGGCCAGGAGTAAGCCCATTTATAATAATAAAATGTTTCATGTCTCAGTAGAAAAAGTGCTATCGTTGACCGAACTATCACGATAAATACGAATGTTTCCGTCAAAATAGTATGGAAAACCATTATGCACTACATCTGTAGTAAGAAAATCAGTCAAAATTTCTGCAAAACATTTTAGATACTTACTTTTTTAAGGATATATTATCTAACTGTTACCATCAAGTAGATCTTGATTTACTTTAATTGATTTAATTACTTTCTTAATTCTTTATTTAGTGAGTACATGAAACATTTTAACTCTTCGATAGTGTGCACAGAATACAAATTGAATTGATTGCCGTTAATATAACTAGACTAATTTGATTAATGTTTATTAGATATCCGAGCAATACGATACCGATCTAATACCGTCAAATATGATGTTATTGGCGGAATAAAATTACTTTAGACATTTTATAAAAATTGCTCGCAAAATGCTGGTAGGTGTTTTTAGTGACCAACGTAAAACACATTTCATGGGCTAGGTTTTTAGCGCGTAGAGTCTAGGTACGTAGGCAAATGCACAATGACAAGGGTTAAGTGCACAATTTTGTCGGCAAGTATTTTCTATTTAATTTTATTTCGACTTTTTTTGTCATAGCGCCCTTAATAAATAGGTGTTTTAAAAAAAATCCGAATATCGAATTTCACCAGATCTGGACGTGTTTGGGCTCATTCTTCTCAGAATCACGAGCTGATTCGATCCCGACGATAAAAAAATATGTATTTTCCATACAACATTCGAGTTTCCAATACGTCACACTCGTAGTTTCATACTAAAATCGTGACGTAAAGGAATTAAATGAGGACACATAAGTATGTATTAAAAAAAAAATGTGTATTTCAATTGTATGAAAAAAGAGTGGAAGGGTTGGAAGTGGAAGACTAGGTGAGCTTTTCTTGATCAAATCGGGGAAATATTGCAAAAAGCCCAGGTAAGAAGTACTCGAAACCGGCGAGCGTGTATATGAGAAACGTTATGAAGGTGTGTGAAGCGAAAGTGGTTTGTCAGGATCGTAGTAAATGGAAATCCGTGATCTCTGCCTACCCCTCTGGGAAACAGGCGTGATTGTATGTATGTACATTTGCGTAACTGCAAACTGTTAGTTACCGGTTGTCGGATGCTGCGGGGTGAATCAGACTACCCGGATCTAGTGAATTGCGTGTTCAGACTGTAATGTGTCTGATATTCCCAGAATTAATCTGAGACCGCGTGTGCGGCCGCTGCTGGCGGTGCCAACGGCGCAGTGTCACGCAAAAACTCACCGCTTCCTCGAGCTTTGACACTTCTCAATGCGCTACTGACGTCAGCACCTGATTGCGATTTGTTTGCATGGAGATGAAGGACAGTGTATCTTGAGTGTCTGAGGTATTGTTAGACGATGGATGATAGGCCTTCCACGGTCGGTGTATGATATTGTAAAATAGTTGTATGTGTCGTTGTAACATAACCGGTCTGGCTCAGTCGGTAGTGACCCTGCCTGCTAAGCCGCGGTCCTGGGTTCGAATCCCGGTAAGGGCATTTATTTGTGTGATGAGCACAGATATTTGTTCCTGAGTCATGGATGTTTTCTATGTATATAACTCTCATCACACAAATAAATGCCCTTACCGGTAAATAAACAATTATTATTATTATATATATATTTTTAATTGTATATTTTTGTCCATGTTAGTTTATTCGGTGTATTGGTGTTTTATGCTGTGTTGCCGTGTAAACTTATTAAATAAATAATAAATAAATTTGTATTTACTACACTTTCTTAGCCACTGCGCCCTCCATCACGAAATGAAGCACGCACAAACGGGAGTGCTCGTAAAACTGCATTGTGCCGCTAAATAAGTTTAAACATCCATTTTGACGTGGAATACACATAAAAGTGGGCTAGGTGAAGGTGATTTTTGAGTTTATTAGCGGTTGATAAGAATATGGCTTTCATGACTCATTGATAATGGGTAAAAAGGTCTAACGTTTAAAAAAAAGGAACTTACAGTCAAGTTATTAGATACATGTTGATGCGGACAAAGTGCCAAAATATGAATCGGAAACTATACAATTGTAAGAAATAAAGTCGTAAATACATCATAATTATACCTAGTTATATATAGTTTTTAAAATAAAAATAGGAAGATTAAGATTATATGTAGCATTCCACGTTTTTCGAATTTAGCGCGAGCGAAGCCGCGGTGTAAAGCTAGTATTATATTCAGTTATCAGACAACCAACAAGACATGAATCTAAACGAAATATGTAACCACAATCTTCTTAAATTACATTATTATATATATAGAAACCTACGCCAAGAACTCTTAATCACATTACGAATACCGCGAATACACCAAAAAATATTCCTCACATCATAATTCATCGAATGATATTAAATACATTCTGTATTTTAATGAGACTGTACGTAAATTATTCATGAAAATGTTTCATCAAAAATTCAAAGACAAACCGCACAAATTGGATTTGTAAGAATTATGTTAGAATTTGATTTCATATTCAGTAAGCATGCTGAAAGTTTTAAAAAAAAATTTTTTTTTTTTTTGCCTTATTAAATGTGAAAATGTACGCCTCGGGCGTTCGTGTTTAACGCCGAGGACGCTCATAAGCGTACACTTTGAAAGCATTACTAATCCCAAAAATAAACTATTAGTAGTAAAGGATGCTTCAGAATACGGATTATTGATAATAGAGGTTGTTTCGTTCATTATAAAAGAAAAATGATCTGATGTTGCTACATGGAATATAATTATGGAAAATGTCGTGGCGATTACAGTATATAATGATATTTTTCGAGAATGATCGATTTTCGTTGAACAGATCGCATCATATAGGTAGTGGAAATCCCTTTGTAAGAACAGATTTATATTGACTCATATTATTCATTTCTAAAATATACACATGTTTCAAACATAAAGTTAATACAATTTATGCATTTAAAAACGAAACAATCGACAACTTATTTAATTAGTCTTTCTAAAATTTATCTTTTCAGAACGTCAAATTACGAATGAATCAATTTCTTCCATTTGAAATTATATGTAGTATTTTAGCGTATTGGCGTATTTGGTAATGCTCGTTTGGGGTTTAGAAGTTCACATCATAAGCTCTATCAGGTGTAGTGTGAGTGCAACACCTCACTCACACTGCTTCACCTTACCCTATATATAAGAAGCTACTCTGTAACATAAGACACAATAAACCTATATCTCGTACAAGTGAGTTGTCCTTTAGTCCCCACATCACATGGCGATCCTGCCAGTGCGGCATCGCGCTGCACTGGCGGCGCGCCGCGCCAGCGATGGAAAAAATCATATACGAATTTAATGGACAAATGTGCGAAACATAAATCAAAAGTTATATTGACAATGTGACAGTGCAGCATAGTGGACAGTGGATTTAACAATGTATTCTTATAAAGTACGTCGGACTGATAATAAGCACTCGGTGGACTACTTGTGTTACTTTAATAAAAAAAAGGAAGTCGGAAAAGTGAAATACATAAAAATGGAATTATGCAACATCGGTAAAGGAAAAAGGCGGAAAGTGTAAGGATGGTTTGGAGCAGGGAGTAGTTCGTGTCCTTTGTCGAGAAACTCGAGAATGGCATCTACGGGTCCAGGAGCAGCTGTTGCTGCTGCAGCAGTGTTGACAAAAGTTAGGTCGTGTACTCCGTGTAGGGAATCAAAAACTTAAGAAAGTTACGTAAGTGAACCGTGCCAGAACTAAGTAAAAAGGACATTTTATAAGTTTAAGTATCTACAGTATGTATAAGTTTTTATGAATGATTTTTTTTCTTGTTCATTATTTTGTAAGCTAAATTGATTTTAAAATAATAAACTAAATAACATAACTGAGCAGGACTATGTCCCTTGCTGACGAAACTAATACTTATACTTATGGTTAAAGGTTGATAGGTATTTGGTACATAGTTATTGTGTATCTAAATGTAATTTTTAATGAAATCAAATCAATCCGAACATTTTAAACTGTATGATTATACCTTAAATGTTTTCAATTTCAAATATATAATTTCATAAATGTGTCAATGTTTTAAATGTATCGCGAATACATTGCGCAAGTTACTTAGAGGTAATTTCAACATAGCTTTAGTCACGATGCCACCGCGATGGTAAAGTATGCGCCTTCTGTAATTACAGATCAAATTTCAGTAAACATTGTGTCATTATTATGCACCTGTTTAGATCCTTTAGGTACAATATAAATTTCACCATAACATTTCTTGATAAAATAAAGATTCACTTTTAATACTTACCTATGTATGATTTAATGATTTGGTTTAGTTAATATTAATTAAGAGAATAATGTTATAATTAGACTATTAGAATTCTTTTTTAAGATGACGGATATCGTATGAATATTTGTAATTATCGGATATGACATATTTTTGTAATAATGGATATGAAATTACAATGTTAAATTATAATAATGAATATGAATAATGTATAAAAAAAATAGTAACGGGAATATGTATGATTTGTTTTACAGTGTAGGTATAGGTGTGCTATGGTCAGATTTGCTTGAAAGTTGGATTTTATGGTTGGAGGTTTTAAGTTTGAAATTGAATGTGTGTACTAATGAGAAGATACGGAAAGTAATATTATGTTTATTTGAGTTTTGAAATTAAGATGGAATAAGAACGAAAGAGAATGAAATTGTTCGATTAAAATATGGTATTTAGCAGTGTTTGGGTAAACTGCAAGCACATAAGTTTTTCAGTAAACGATTGGCCTGATCAACTAAGAGTTTTTGAATTTCTTATGTGTTGAAGGTTTCACGGTGTCGAGTAAGTGTTTGGATTTTGAATGTTTTTTTTTTCGTGAGAGGGTAATGTGAAAGGAATAAAGTGAATATGTATAAATAAATATGCCTGTCGCATCAACGATGGCCCGAGAGGCGTCGTTGTGCGATTAGGTTAGCAAGGGTACGCCAGGATACAAGGCAGGCACGGAATCCTTGGCCGTCTGACCATGATTTGGTCGAGTATCAATCGTGGGGACGCCTTGGACACGTGGAAGGTTTTGATGTAAGGATGTGTGTTAAAAGAACTGCCTGTATGTGTAAAAAAATGTATGTGTGCGCGCTTAAAATAAATATACTTGTATCCTGAGCTAATAAATAAATAAATAAAAGGTCGGCCGACCAAGTAAATGCGTTGTGTACCCTTGCCAAGTATTGCACGCTTAAGATGCACAATTAAAGAAAATATTGTGATGAGACGTCCATAAAGTAAATGACTTGCAAGTGATAATGACATGTGGTACCAAACAAAAAGAATCTATTGAAATACCTACCTGAATTGACAAATACACGTGGTGTATTGACGAATACACCACGTACCTACTTTAAAATTAAGTTATACTTATTTTAATTTTACTTTTGGTTAGGACTTGAATTATTTTTTCACGTTGATTTCAACAATATAACTACCTATAAGTAATGTTTTAAAGTTTTAATATAATCTTAGTTTTTTTTTTTCGAGTTCCATTTTGTCATAAAAGCGCTCATAAATTGGTTTCTACCTAAAATTTTCAAAAAAAAAAACGTGTTTTTTCTCATTATTGTTAACACTTTAGGAGTATACAATGTTTTCCCCTTAGATTTATATTGGAAATTACTTTGTAATTGATACTGTTTATAGTGTGTATTTGCTATCAAATTACATTTCTCCAAATTTTATAAGTACTTATCATTTGAATTAAGTACAAAAGTTTTTTAATCCATCATTAAAAATGAATTTTCTAGTTTAGTTTAAAAATGTATTTAAGACAGTGCATATGTTACAAATAACATTTGCTAAACATTTACTTTTTTCAAATTTAATATTTACAGTGTTTATTTTAGTTCATATTTGTCCTTTTCTTTTTCATGATTTTATTTCTGTAAAGTTACCTATATGAAAAATGTACAGGAGAATTCTGATTTAATTTTCCGAAATTTAACAAGTGTTTTTTTTCGAAAAAATACGTAGGTTCAATTTTTTTATATAGGAATAAACAGTTAAGTATTTGATTTTATTTAATTTGAACTTTTATGCATTGTCTTTCTTTCTTTAATTTACTTTATGCTTGAAAAAAAAAAAAGATTAATTTCAATATTTAACAATAAAATTAATCTTTTTTTCATTAAGGAGGGAGATGTAGTGTGAGTGCAACACCTCACTCACACTGCTTCACCTTACCCTATATATAAGAAGCTACTCTGTAACATAAGACACAATAAACCTATATCTCGTACAAGTGAGTTGTCCTTTAGTCCCCACATCACACAGGAACAATAACAATATCATTTCTTATAGAAACGATCCCTAAACCAAAGCCAAACCCAAAGTTAGCTCAAACGAAACTGAAACCTTTCTAAATCCGCTGAACTCACAAAGACGGACCGTAATTACCTGACCCACGGATCACTCACTAGAGGGAGCATATGACCCCCCAGTGGCCTATTTCACAAGAGTGACAATAGGCGAGACGATTAAAAAACTATTTAGTCCGTCAGATTATAAAAAAAAATTGAACACATTTTTTTATTTTTTCTCGTGAACGAAAAATTACGACGGTACTGAAGTTTCGCGTGACGTCGCGGCTAGGTACAATTTTTACTTAAAAGGACGTCACAAGCCCCCATTCCGGAACTTGGTGCTCTGTATCTTTGTATTTCTTCATTAATTAGATAAAGCGAAAAAGATGTGTTGTTCAGTATTTTTGGACGATCTAACCGACGGACTACCTAATCATTTTGTTTTGAGTAGTCGTCATCCCTACTGTCTCCCGACAGTGACACTTCGCCGTTCGTCGCACTCCGAAGTTTAGATCTGACAGGAAATGAACCACTTCTCGCACTAGTGCGTAAAAAAAGCACCATCTGTACTAAAATCATTACGATACAAGTGAGTAAAAAAGGAAGTTCGAAACGAGTGGCGATAAATTAAAACACGATCGAAGGGAGTGTTTTAAATCGACACGAGTTACGAATGTCCTTTTCGCACGTGTATCGTACGACGTTTTTCAGTACAGGTGAGCCTTCAAAATTTCGACCTGGCATATAATGAACCACTTCTCGCACTAGTGCATAAAAAAAACACCATCTGTACTGAAAATATTATTTACTTACTTATTAAGTTTGTATCGTGTAATAGCCGCTTTGCACACTCTTTACAACGCGCTATCTACGGGACGTGGTCCGCGCTTGCGTCTTACAAGAATATCGTTCGCTTTAAGATTTATTTTATCCTTTTATATCCATTGGGAAGGACAGAGAGACAAATGGAAAGCGAAACCGCAGCTGGGATTAGAGGCAATAGAGGGGCCGGTTCCGTCGCAACAACTTGAGGTAGTTTTGAACCTTTCACCTTAGAATTGGACCATGGAGCGCGCCATGCTCGGTTATCGAGATGGAAGAGCTAGTGAGGAATACCGAGATCTTCATCTATTTATATGGCGGCCGAGTGAGCGTGTCAGATTTTGTACTAAAGTTGTTACTTGCCAGTGATTTCAAATATGTCTCAGGCCCTTGAGTGTTCATTTTTTTATTGTTGCATTTAAATATCAGGTAAAGAGGCATTTTTAATGTTTTTGTTGACTTCAACTCACATAAATTAACGCCCGAAAGCTGCAAGCTGCGATTAAAGACGGACAACTCAGTGGATCTTACTAAGTTCATTTGACACGCTAAGTAGATACTTTTGCTTGATCTATGGTATCCGAGATCCGTCATCGCACCAGGGTGCAAGACGTAGGTTTCGTTATTACCAAACTAAAATGGAGTGTGGCGGGACATATTGCTTGGCAGAGTGAATGGTGGCCGCTAACAAATTTAATGCATCGGTTATATATGGCACGTTTGTTCAGTGGATAGAATACATGTACAACTTAACATCATAGTGCAATAATGGAAAAAATGTAACAGTTATAAGTGCCCCCTCAGTCGAGATTTACCCCGCTGTACCTTACAATAAAATTTAACGAACCCTTTAACGGTGACAGACGGTTTGATGCAAGCCCTAAGTAAATCAGAACCATATAAAATCATTAAAACAGAATGGGCAACTGAGTATAGCTTGGAATTAGTTGCACTGAGTGATGTCATTGTACGTTTAAAGGTCATTTTGAACCTTATTACTTCACTATAAGGCTGATAGTGTAACTAGTCAGAAATGGACGTTTTCCTTTGATAGCTCAGGATACCGCTAACGGTTCCCTATAGTGGTCGGTTTATTACAGTATACAGGGTGTCCCAAGACCATGATACATTTAGGGAAAGTACCTTAAATATTGATAATTGATGATATTGATAATTCAATTTATTTTTACATACATACACATACATACAATCACGCCTGTATCCCATAAAGGGGTAGGCAGAACACATGAAACTACTAAAGCTTCAGTGCCACTCTTGGCAAATAAGGGGTTGAAAGAAAACGAAACTGTGACATTGTGACAATTTATTTTTATACAATATATTTTTTGACATTTAGAATTTATTCTAGAAGTTTTTAGACTAGTATTTTTTTTATACAATTTAGATTGATATCATTTTATTAATTCAATGTTTTTTTAAAACTGTAACGCGAACATTTACCAAAACGTATAAACTCAGTGCAAACAAGTTTAGTTTCACCGGCCGCTACTAGATGGCGCCACCGGTACTGGTTTTCCCAGTGAACTTAGCAAATATTTAAGTGTTCCCGTAGACTTAAAATTCTAAAACTTAGTGCAACATGTGTTAACGGGTGCCTAGAATTTTATAGTAACCATGTCAATATGTAACTCTAA
This sequence comes from Leguminivora glycinivorella, assembly GCF_023078275.1. Lineage (NCBI taxonomy): Eukaryota > Metazoa > Arthropoda > Insecta > Lepidoptera > Tortricidae > Leguminivora > Leguminivora glycinivorella. Next base: position 21,680,112 of record NC_062985.1, on the reverse strand, counting down.
GATAAAATTCGTCAAATTGTTAGTTTGGCCGTCCGTCAACAGATGGCGCCACGGGTATCAATATTGTGATATTGAACTTCGATGTTTAAATATTTAAATCATGGGACACGGTTCCCGTAACTTGTATATTTTACTGAAGTAACTAGTAAATGTAAAGATTGTAAATAAGTAGTCAAACATGTAAAAAACAAACAACAATGTTAGTACTAAGATCAACTTATCTGTTATACACAAAACTCAATAGATGTCGCTGTGCTGTGGCGCATCCCAAAGCTAGTTGACGCTATTAAGATTTTTCCTGGGATAACGACCTCATGTACTGAACAATGTTTTATTTGAGAAATAGTTAGGAGTCAATTCGTGCACACCTCATGTACCGTATCGGGACTTTGGTGGACCATTTGGCATTACTATCGCGCTCCCCTTAGCGCTCGACTGCCGTCCTCAAGGACGCTGTACGGCCTTTGGAACACACTTGTAAAATTAGATTAGTGCCGACTGAAATAAATCTGTAAGACTACACGTCGTTTAACTACGCCTACGCGCACGCCCCACCCCTCTCGGAGTTTTCATCCCCTACATCTGGCGCCCAACTCGAGGCCGTGCTGTGACGTTGCGAGGTTGATGACTGTCGAGACACGAAGAGCGAAGATTTTGCGGCAACGTGTAGAAATGGCTGTTAACATGTCAGAAGGACAGTTCCAGCAGCTATTGGAGGCGATCACCAGCACTGTACGTCCTGCTCCGCCGCCGGTGAAGCATAGCTCCTTCGCGAAGGTAACTTTCTTCTTCGACGGTAAACGAGATCCAGCCTGCGTGCAAACGTTCCTGACAGCAGCTACGTGTTTCAAACGTCTCAATGACGCAATACGTAGTTTGCCTCTACAAGCGACCGCTCGAGAAGCGGTGAAAGTTGAAGTGCTGCCACCAGCCACAACCACTACCTGTACTGCGACAACCGCGACAGCAGCGCCAGCGCCGTCTCCGCCACCGCCCGTCAACACTTGTTATGGGTGCGGTACGCCATGCGTTGTTAGGAGCAGTTGCCCGAAGTGTGCAGTAGCTAAACACTGCGGAACGCACCTAAAGTCTTATGGAAGAGGGGGAGACCCAGAGACTACCTCTGTACCAGCAACCGGGAATGAACGCGGACGTGCTCCCACACCGATCACAACTCAACGTCGACTTTCCTGTCACTGCGCCGGGTCGACTGCAGTTCCAGAGGGGGAGACTGTAACGCGAACATTTACCAAAACGTATAAACTCAGTGCAAACAAGTTTAGTTTAACCGGCCGCTACTAGATCGCGCCACTGGTACTGGTTTTCCCAGTGAACTTAGCAAATATTTAAGTGTTCCCGTAGACTTAAAATTCTAAAACCTAGTGCAACATGTGTTAACGGGTGCCTAGAATTTTATAGTAACCATGTCAATATGTAACTCTAAGATAAAATTCGTCAAATTGTTAGTTTGGCCGTCCGTCAACAGATGGCGCCACGGGTATCAATATTGTGATATTGAACTTCGATGTTTAAATATTTAAATCATGGGACACGGTTCCCGTAACTTGTATATTTTACTGAAGTAACTAGTAAATGTAAAGATTGTAAATAAGTAGTCAAACATGTAAAAAACAAACAACAATGTTAGTACTAAGATAAACTTATCTGTTACACACAAAACTCAATAGATGTCGCTGTGCTGTGGCGCATCCCAAAGCTAGTTGACGCTATTAAGATTTTTCCTGGGATAACGACCTCATGTACTGAACAATGTTTTATTTGATATATATTTATTTTATTTATTTTATTTTATATATATTTTTATTTTTATGAGAAATAGTTAGGAGTCAATTCGTGCACACCTCATGTACCGTATCGGGACTTTGGTGGACCATTTGGCATATCTATCGCGCTCCCCTTAGCGCTCGACTGCCGTCCTCAAGGACGCTGTACGGCCTTTGATACCTAGTTTATGTACTTAGCATAGTGCCGACTGGGAATAAACGCCTAAGTCTGCTACACGCCGTCTTTCACTACGCTCTCGCGCACGCCCCACCCCTCTACGGATTTTCATCCCCTTACAAAACAATATTGTTTATTTCACCAATAAATTGCTCTGATATTTAGAATAAGATGAATATTGTACATTGTTGACAATTTAAAAGTGCTTGTTGTAAGCCTATTTGAATAAAGAATATTTTGATTGATTGTGAATATCATATTTTGCTGTTTTGGGTTGGAAGGTCAGGCGGCAGTCGCTTTCGTAAAACTAGCGCCTACGCGAAATCTTGGGATTAGTTGTGGCAGCGGATCCCAGGCTCCCATGAGCCGCGGCAAATGCCGGGATAACGCAAGGAGGATGATGATGATGATTTTGCTGTTTTCTTCTTTTCCACTATGTCGGGGCTTTTTCAAAATTTGAATTTTGTCGTTAGGTCATGAATTGTTTTTTTTTTGTTAGCCTATTTGAGTGTCCCACTGCTGGGCAAAGGCCTCTCCCCTGGCTCTCTATGATTCCCTGTTCTCTGTTTCCTCCGGCCAGTTCTTCAGAAAGGCGTCAAGATCGTTTCGCCATCTTTGCCTGGGCCTGCCCGGCCCACGCTTCTTCGTCGGCATTCACTTGGTGGGTATGTTAGCCCACCTATCCGGATGCATGCGATAGACGTGGCCGGCCCAGTCCCATGCTATGTTCTTCTTCTTCAACCTAGCGTTTTCCCGGCCTAGCGCCAGGGTCCGCTTTCCTGCTCAGCCTTCTCCACTTTGCCCGGTCTTCGGCATCCTGAGGTGAGAGATTGTTCTCTTCCATGTCCGCTGTCACGACGTCCAGCCAGCGCTTCTTAGGCCTACCGCGGCCGCGTGACCTAGGGCCTTGGACGGTGAGGTTGAGGCATCTGTTTCCGACGTAGTCTACCGGTCTGCGGCGTATGTGGCCATACCATCGGAGGCGAGTCCCATGCTATGTTAATTGAAAAAAATGGACGATTCGATTTTAATACACCATCCTTTCTATTATAACTGTTCAAATCACCCACAAATCTTATACACTAACTTTGTAATGTTATTTCAGAGTTACGGCACAACTAAAATCAAGTTGAAACAAAACTTCACTAACAAATTCGCCCTCAGACTTTCATAATGTATACTCATTTTTATTTTTAACACTATAATGGCTTTTGCTGGCTTTTCGCATTTCAACTCCTAAAAGCGTTAAAAAACTTAAAAAAAGCATGGAAGTTTTACATTAAAGTTTTGATATTAAAACAATATGAGTTGTGAAAATATAAAATAGAAAAACTTAAAGTTATCATCATCCTCCTTGCGTTATCCCGGCATTTGCCACGGCTCATGGGAGTTTGGGGTCCGCTTTGACAACTAACCCCAAGATTTGGCGAAGGCACTACTTTTACGAAAGCTACTGCCATCTGACCTTCCAACCCGAAGGGTAACTAGGCCTGATTGGGATTAGTCCGGTTTCCTCACGATGTTTTCTCTTCACCGAAAAGCGACTGGCAAATATCAAATGACATTTCGTACCTACATAAGTTCCGAAAAACTCATTGGTACGAGCTGGGGTTCGAACCCACGACCTCCGGATTGAAAGTCACACGCTCTTACCGCTAGGCCACCAGCGCTTCATCAAAACTAGAAGTTATCTGGAAGAGAATGCATTTTTGCATAGCTATATCAAGCAGTGGAAAGAAAGCGAAACTGTGATATTGCAAGGACAGCTTGACAAACCATCGCTCATACCACAACCAGTATAATAAAGAGTACTAACTATCGTACAGTATGGCCACTACTGCTCCCCGCTGAAAGTGTCACCCACCCCCTCTCGGTTGCCGCATGTCAAAAACGCAAACAGTCGACCTGTTATATCCCACTCATACAAGCAGAGTACGCGGTGACCTACGCGAGCTTAGGCTGTGTGCTAGGAACGCGCAATTTTCATATATTTGATCGCCAGTGTCAGAGTTGTGCCACAGCTGAACCCATATTCCACAGTCGACTTCTACGACGCCCATAGGCATAGGTGGGAAGGAGACAGTGTTTTTAACTTTGTCACTATACGAAGCTTGTATGAAAATTACGTAGTATGTATTAATTATTATCAAATAATTAAAACAAGTTTCTAATGGGTCGCCAACGCGCATGTGACACCCCTTGAGTTGCAGGCGTCCATAGGTTACGGTGACCGCTTTCCATCAGGCGAACCGTATACCTGTTTGTAAAAAAAATTGATATCTCTGGTTTAATTTGCCAAAATGACCCTTTTCTGGGTTCCGAATTCCGAATGAAACAAAACATAACTACTTCGAAATTTTCATCGAGACACTTTTCACATAAATGTCAACTTAAAATGCTTACCCGAACAATTCTAAAGACAGAGATAGCTATATACAAACCCTTATAGGATAGAAAGGGATGACAGAGCTAATGGTCGCGAGCCTTACAGACGTACTCGTAAATAAATGAGGGACAGTTTTCCTTTTGTATTTTTTTCTGCGGAGGCTTTGGATTGTTTTATGACTAGAGGGATATATGTATAGGTAGTTTTGTTTGCCTTCTGCCCCTCTAGCACAACTTGTCTTGTCGCGCGCGAGTCCATACTTGAAGTCGCGCTTGATGTATGGACTCGCGCGCAAGGCAAGTTGTGCTAAAGGGTCAGGACTATACAAGTATACACCATGTTATGTCATTTACGATTCAATGTATCAAATATTTATAAATAGTAATATGCTGAGATTAAACCATTTCGTGGCACCTCTGCTTTTGTGTTTTATTGCTGTACTTTTAACTATATAGTTACTGGTTTTTTCTAACTTTCTAACTAATGTCAACAGACTACCTTGAAACTAGAAACTTATCTGAATAGGTAATTTTATAATAATCTAATTATAACCATAGTTTAAAATAACTTCTGTAAACTGTAATATTTTAGGCAACAGAATCAATGTTTAATAATTGTTCACACTGTACTTTAATTATATAGCAATGTTTATGTTTCTCTAACTTTCATGACATATAAATGCAATACTGGTCTCCCGCGGTACAGGCCTAGCCTAGTGCGGGGACCCCTGGAAACTTGTGTTAATAATAATTAGGATATGCACAAATGGATGTAACCTTATCCTTCAACAATTGTATTTGTGTTTATGTGCAATAAACGAATTTTTATCTTTATCTTTATCTTTATTGCTTGTTATGTTTTTCTTTTTTGTACATGTTTTCGAAATAGTACATTTTGAAATAGAGGGGTAGGCACAAATCCGTGATCTCTGCCTACCCTCTGGGGAACAGGCGTGATTGTATGTATGTATCTACAACTCTAAGTTACATGGCGTATAATTTGAATACAGAACACTTCATCAATTTACTGTTCTGTTTGTATTCAAGAATTACTCTTCATTGCTCAAGTTTGGATAACACACGAAAGCGCTGTGCAATACAAATTTGCCCCCTCTCTATATTGTGCCCATTTCCTTGACCCCCCCCACCCACAGAGGGTGCCCGAAGGGTGTAAGTAGTGAGGTCTATTCTTACACTGGACGGTATCGTTGGATAAATATTCCATTCGGATATCGTGGCTTTCATTCATGCTTGCATGTAACTGTATTAGTGCGAGCGAGACGCGAGAAAACAGAATGAGATTTTTCGGATATCTAATATTACAGTGCAGTCAAGGTTCTAAATATAGATGCGGACAAAGTGTCCAAAATATGTATACTCGACTTTATTGCCTAAATGTTAAGATCGTGGATACATATTTCTGGCACTTTATCCGCATCTATATTTAGAACTTGGCTGTACATTTGGATTGGTCTGTGAGCTGGCGTGATTGAGCGTGAAAGGTTGGAAGGGCGAAATTGTAGAGGATTAAAAATTGCCGAGCATTAATATTGCCATTACCATTGGCGAGGACATATCGCGCACTCTTGCTGGTATATGTGGGAATGTTGGCAATTAGGTTATGTTGCTGACCGCGAGTTATTTGAAGGTAACAGATTGATATCATTTTATTTTCGGGGGTACGTTTAGTGCAAGCCTGACGCGTTTTAATAATGCCATTTTTTCAGGTTGAAATATTTAAGTAGGTAAATGCTTTCTGTTATCTATTCGCGGATTAGCAAAGGAATATTATATACTATCTTTTGCCCGCGGCTTCGCTTGCGTCAAATTTGAAAATTGTGGAATGCTTAATCCATACATTCACCCCCCAAGTTAGGGGTTAGAAAGAGACAAAAAGTAGCCTATGTCACTCTCAATCCCTTCAACTATGTATCTCCGCTTTGAAAATAACGTCAACAAACAGACACACACACTTTCCCATTTATTAATATGTATTTTGATTGACATGGATTTCCGCAAAGTAACGCCTGATTCCATCGAAAACTGACAAATATTTTAAAATTTTACTTAATTAAATTAAATGCACAAAATAATCTTCCATTTTCATATTTGATCTCTTTGACCTTTTCGTCAACAATTTCAAAATGTATCTCAATAGCGCTCCCCCGTCTGCAGTTGAGGGCAAAATCAACGCAAATTTCATGCTCAATAGCCCACAATGCTACATTAAGCACCTATTTGTCAACCGTGACTTGTTGAACTGCCTTTGATCTTGATGAATACAAATTTCAAATGTCGAAATATAGAAAGTGGGGATAAGGTTATTTTTAGGGTTACGCTAACAAGGATAACGTTTTTCTAATTGTGTCGCTTAACTTCAAACTTGGGTAAATCCATTCTGCTTTAAGGTTGAATATATACATAATGTAATATGATCTGAATGATAATCAACCTTATAGCAGAATGGATTCACCCAAGTTTGAAGTTAAGCGACACAATTGTGGTAGCCGTTTTCTTTTCTAGAAAAAAATATTACAAATTATTGTTAAAAAAATTAACAGAAAAATTATAAAAAATAGTTTTGATATGTACAGTTTGAGCTCTTTCTAACGATACCCCACTTGACTAGTAACTTGAAATTTACAGTTTGCCCCCCTTTCATTTTGGCCATTTTCTGTAATTAATATTAATAAATTTAAAAAAGTAATACTTTTAATTTGTAGAGGTTAACGATGTTCATAAGTATTCCGAATTTCAAATCGATAAAATAAGTAGTTCTCGGGATATTAAGCAATGTGACAGACGGACAGAGCGGCACCATAAGGGTTCCTTTTGTACCTTTTTGGTACGGAACTCTAATTAAGATAGCTAATAGTTATTCGTTTTTCAATGGTTTTCGATACTTAATTAACATACCTCGTGGATGCCTTTGGTGACCAGAGAGCTGGCAGCTACTTCAGCCAGAGATTTAGTCTGGCTATCCAAAGCGGTAACGCTGCCAGCCTTCTGGGCATCCGAGTATTTTTTATTTATAAGTTAATTTATAGTTAGTTCAGTTAGTTCATTCATAGTTCTGTTTAGTGAATGCATTATCTTTGTTGCATATATTTCTTTGATAGTATTTTATAACTTTATGTCGTAATAAATAATGAATTAGTATCTACTTAATAATTATTCTCTCCACCCTAGAGTAAAGATATAAAAACACGCACGATTTTATTTTAAAATATATATAACGAAGTTCTTTCTTAAGTATATGGATAGCGAACTTTAAAGCAATATGTTTGGAAAGGTCCAAATGTGTGTTCGGGCACTTTTCAATTGAGTTGTTTGAAAAGTTTCCAGGTAGACCACTTTCTCACGGAATCACCAGAAACTTGGGACAGTTTAATTTTACGTACTTATAAATAAAACAACAATTTTTTACTTTGAAGATTTCACTCTCTGATGGAAAACGAACTTTTTTTGTTTAAAATATAAAGCTGAATTGCTTATATAAGGAACTAAAAATTAAGTTTAGTTTTCTACAAAGTATAGAAAAACAGTTCACATAATATATTAATTATGTAAATAACCTAACTACTTCCCTAAGGCGAAGTCACTAGAAAATAAACAGAGAAGAATTAAATGTCAAACCCTTATCCCATGCCAAAATTATGATATAGATAATATCAAACCAAGCTAATGACAAACTTGTCTGTTTAACTTAGAGTCCGTTTTTGTATAAGCAGAAACAGATAAATGTAATAATCTAATAATTGTGTTTACTTTGTTTCCGCCCGAGGGTTGTCACAGTTGTGTTATTATTCTCCGTTTACAATCGAGGTCGTGGCAGCCCTGCGTAAAGTAAATAAATATAGTCAGCTCCCGACATCCGTAGATTTGTCTGATCAAACCTCAGGGTGACAAGCGGTCTTAGGACATAAACTAATTGTTTATCGTTTGACAAGTCTGTAGAAATACTATTTGAACAATATGAGTAGGGTTAAGTGGTCTAGTATCCTGTAGTTGTGGTTTTTTAAAAGGTTTTTAGAAAATGAAAAAACCGGCAAGAGAGTTTCGGGTCACGCTCAGTGTAGGGTTCATATTCATATATATTCATATTCATATTCTTGATTTGTATTAATCATACATTGTCATGGTTTCATACATTCATAGTACTTAATAGGTATTAAATAAACAATAATAATTAGTAATTAGTAAGTAGGTATGTCAGAGACCGTTACTTTACATAATATGTCTTCAAAAAATGTTCAACGTTAAAAGTTTCTTTTTTGATTTTTTTTCATATTTTTAAACATAATTATTGTTTAAAAATTAACACTTTTTTTTTTACTTTAGGAGCGGCTATTTCCGAAAATGTAAATTTTATCAAAAAACGAATTGAGTAAACTCATATTCATTTTTAAATATCTATCCATTAATATATCACACGTTGGGGTTGATATGAAAAAAAAACAGCCCCCACTTTACATGTAGGGGGGATACCCTATCAAAACATTTTTTTCCACTTTTTATTTCACAACTTTGTCGGCGTAATTGATATGCACATTGGTACTAAATTAGTGCTAACGGTCACTGAGATTACCCGCGCACGGACGGACAGATATGGCGAAACTAATAAGGTTCCTGGTTGACTATGGAACCCTAAAAACAAAAAAATCTTAAAATCTATTTGATAATACATTTTTTAAATAAAAATACGCAGAAGGAACATAATATCAAAATCAAATTTCGGGGCTAAAAACCTTGAAATATGTCGCCGGCGCGGACAAGGGATTTCAATTAACCGAATTGTTTTAAAGTGTCTTTGCGCATCGCTGGCGCGCATGGATGTGTTTCGGGGGCGCAATGTAACAGGGTCCTGAGGACTTTATTTTGATAATGAAATACATAGCAGATAATATTTTGGATTAGCCACTGGGATTATACTGATGAATAAATTACTACAGGTTGTGAATGTCTTGTCTTTAAATGTTTATTTTTTATTTTTTATTTTATGTTGTTTCTACTTAGAATAGAATCACAAGGTATTTCAATAGTAATAGGTAAAAAGTGTCCCATGTCATTTTTTTCTTATTGTGTTGCCATTTTCCATATAGTTTGTACGGGGTAACAAAACAAGAAAGTAACAAAAATGGATGGACATTCTAGGTTACTTTTTTTTCTCCTGTTAAGATAGAAAGTGCTTGTAATTCTGAGTAGAACATCTAAAATTCAATAAAAAAAATACAGCGTGTTGCGAGATTTAAAATAAAAATAACTCTTAATTAGTAACACTTTTTTATTAAAATGATTATCCTATACGATTTGTATGATCAGATACTATAACTGGATACATTATTCGCCCGTATGGAATCCACACGCTGTATATATAAAAGCTCAATTTGAATGATATTGGACTGTCAATGTATTGAAAAATGTCTCAAACTTTGACTAAGCTTATTCTGCGAATAATACCACAATTCCTATAAAAATAGAACGATGAACGTTTAATAGATAGCTTTAAACAGGGTGAATTGACTATATCCAGCAACAAGACAAGTCAAAGTTATTTCCAGCTATTATTAGCTTTCTCTTTAACCTGCCGCGCAGTTTCGAAGTTTGGACAAGTTATTCGTACATCAATGCGTCATATAAGCAAGTTTTGACTAAAGCGCAAATTCCTATCGTTAAACTTGCCACAAATTCTGTCAAATATGCATAGTTTAAACTTATCTTTGTTTAGATGAGACTACCTTGTGTTAAAATGGAGAGAATATTATTAAAAGGATGTAACATCCAAACCTGATTAAAGAAATCGATTATAGATTAGACAAATCGAAGATTATATGAAACGACCACTTTTCATCATCGCACCGCTCGCCATCCACAGCGCGCTCATCCACACAACTTCAACCTAAATGGTCGCGCACCGTGCGGGTTCAATAGAATTTCCTCCCGCGGACGCTCCGGCTGTGGAATAAGCTCCCTGCCGAGCTATTCCCGATGAACTACAGTGTGGGATTCTTCAAAAAACCGGCCAAGAGCGTGTCGGGCCACACTCAGTGTAGGGTTCCGTAGTTTTCCGTATTTTTCTCAAAAACTACTGAACCAATCAAGTTCAAAACAATTTTCCTAGAAAGTCTTTATAAAGTTCTACTTTTGTAATTTTTTTCATAATTTTTAAATATATGGTTCAAAAGTTAGAGGGGGGGGACGCACTTTTTTTTCCTTTAGGAGCGATTATTTCCGAAACTATTAATATTATCAAAAAACGATCTTAGTAAACCCTTATTCATTTTTCAATACCTATCCAACAATATGTCACACGTTGGGGTTGGAATGAAAAAAAATATCAGCCCCCATTTTACATGTTGGGGGGGTACCCTAATAAAACATTTTTTTCCATTTTTTTATTTTTGCACTTTGTTGGCGTGATTAATATACATATTGGTACCAAATTTCAGATTTATAGTGCTAACGGTTACTGAGATTATCCGCGGACGGACGGACGGACGGACGGACGGACGGACGGACGGACGGACGGACGGACGGACGGACAGACAGACATGGCGAAACTATAAGGGTTCCTAGTTGACTACGGAACCCTAAAAAGGAGTGTACAAGTTTCTAATGGGTCGGAAACGCACATGTGATGCCCCTTGAGTTGCAGGCAGGTTGCGGTGACCGCTTTCCATCAGGCGGGCCGTTTACCTGTTTGCCACCAACGTGGTATATTAAAAAAAAACATTGAAATGTATGTTCTATAAGCGGTTGTTATGCACTCACTATGTATCGGTGTGTCAGTTGTCACTTAAACAAATCGAATTCCCGATCTACTACATAATTTAGACGCACCATTGACATTGACAGCGATTGACACAGAGACACAACTCCCCTAATTGTATCAAGCTGTGGTGTATCTGCTTGAGCACAAGTCAATGCTAAAACACATTGTCTGATTTTAAACTTGACAACCGTATAGGATAATCACATACATAAAATCGCGTAAAGGGGTAGACAGAGCACATGAAACTACTCAAATCTCAGTGCCACTCTTGGCAAATAAGGGGTTGAATATGGGTTGAATGAAAACGAAATTGTGACATTGCAGTGACAGGTTGCCAGCCTCTCGCCTACGCCACAATTTCAGCCATATCCCTCAGTCGACTTTTACGACACCCAACGGGAAGAAAGAGGGTGGTGAAATTCTTAACCCGTCACCACACGGGCTAGAATAATCATTTTGTTAAAAAGTGTTATTAATTAAAAGTAATTATTTTTTTCAATCTGACCAAGCGGCAATGTACGCCGTCCAACTTAATTTGACATGACATAAACGTCACTCAAACGTCAGGTAGGTACGCTAATTGATGTGGACGTAATACATAGATTGCGTGCTGAATTATTTAGTATGAAAAAAAACCCGTCTATTAAAAAAAAACGTAGTTAGGCTCCTTAGGTCGGGATCCCGTTAGTTAGTCAGAAGTTGTTATTCATATATTTTGTGGTCATAAACATCACTAGTCATAATTTTTGTTAGGAATAACGTTTAATGGCTCTAACAATAACAAACCATAATATTGGATATCTTAATCTCAAAAGTCATAAAGTTGATGAGTATAAAATTTAAAAGTATAACAATAATTATTCAGAAATATTATTAGGCATATTATTTTGAAGCCCTACTGATTGGTCTGCATATAGATTTAATGTCCAAAATTCCTAAAGTATATTATATTTCAGACAAACATATAATTACACAGACACGTTTTGATACATAAAATATTATTTATGACTTCCAAACAAAAAGTAACTCCATTCCTTAGGTAGGTTGTTAGTTTCCTTTGATTCCTTAGAGCGGAAATAGGAGCCCCGAGTAGCGGGGCTCCGTTTACTCATTGGTGGAATTAAATTATTTTAAAAATAACCCTTTTCCTCGTGTAAGTTCGTTAGTTTCCTTTTGTACCTTAGAGCGGAAATAGGAGGCCCGCGTAGCGGGGCTCCGTCGACTTATTGGCGGAACAAAATTGTTTCAAAAAATAACCCTTTGCCTCGTGTAGTTAGTTTCGTTAGTTTCCTTTTGCTAGTTATATTTTGTCCTTAAAAGCGGATATAAAATATTGGCGAGACCAATTGGTTTAATAGGTGCCATGAAAATTTAATAAATACTGAGGAAGTTAGTAAGCTAAATTACAACTTACGAAAATGCAGACGAAAAAACATTGCAACATTTTTTATGGGAACCATAGAGATCCCATTGAATGCTATTAGTGAAGAAACACATGGTTATTAATCATTATGACTTGTGATAAAGTCCTTAGAACAATTATTCCGAATAAGTTTATTTCCTTCAACATTATGGATTTGTACAACTATGGACTTTGATTATTATGGCTAATAAATTTTATGACTAACAATAATTATGACTTTCAAAAATGGGAACTACAATTTCTGACGTTTAATTTTATGACTAGTGATAATATGTCTAAGAAAAATTATGACGGAAAACGTTATGGATTGTAAAAATCGGACTTAAAAAATTATGGGAACCAAGACCCCCCCAAGAGACCCCCTTAGGTCCGATACTAATCGTTATTAAGATATTCGCCCGTATGGAATACACACGCTGTACAGAGTGTAACAAAAATGGTGGTGATCCGTTTAAGGGCGTACTCAGTATCGTATTCTTATCAGGAAAAAGTAGAAGAATTTTTTTTTTCGTTGCCTAGGTACCCACAATACATGATGTCTCCTTGATCTTGTGGGACTCAGTCAGTTTATGAGCATTTTCAAAATTTGGGTCCCCCCAATTAATTAGCGTAAGTTGTTTACAAAAATTACTGGCTGTCAGTTTTATGCCGACAATCGAACATAAAACCTGTGTAAAAAATTACTTTTTTCACATTCTGATTGTAGATTATCGCTTAAAAATAAATAAAATAAAATAAATAATAAATATTGGGGACACCTTACACAGATCAACTTAGCCCCAAACTAAGCAAAGCTTGTACTATGGGTGCTAAGCGACGATATACATACTTAAATAGATAAATACATACTTATATACATAGGAAACATCCATGACTCAGGAACAAATATCTGTGCTCATCACACAAATAAATGCCCTTACCGGGATTCGAACCCAGGACCGCGGCTTAGCAGACAGGGTCACTACCGACTGAGCCAGACCGGTCGTCTAAAAAAAAAAAGTTTATATAATTAACACAAAAACAATATTTTTATTGAAATAACAAAACTGACAGTGAGTTTATTTTTGTTAACAACTTACGCTAATTGGGGGGTTCCAAATTCTGAAAATGGGATTATGTAAGAATGTCCAATAACGGCAATAACATTTTTTATTTTATTTTTGACAATGTATTGAAGCGAAGTTGTATAACTTATTGAAGTAAAAGTAAACATGTCTACCCTGTTCACTTGAGACTCGACGTCCATTGAAATACTTCGAAACGTTGTTGACGTAGAAGCGCGTCCTGCACTTTCTCAAAGGAAACTTGAAACGAGCAAGTGAAATAAGTAATAACAACTATTCTGGGCAATTTCTCTAGAGGGTGTGCTTTTTATTTTTAACCCCCGACGCAAAAACGAAGGGGTGTTATAAGTTTGACGTGTCTGTCTGTGTGTATATCTGTCTGTCTGTCTGTCTGTCTGTCTGTCTGTCTGTCTGTCTGTCTGTTTGTCTGTCTGTCTGTCTGTCTGTCTGTCTGTTTGTCTGTCTGTCTGTGTGTGTGTGTGTGTCTGTCTGTGGCATCGTAGCTCTCGAACGGATGAACCGATTTTGATTTAGTTTTTTTTTGTCTGAAAGCTGAGTTAGTCGGGAGTGTTCTTAGCTATGTTTCATGAAAATCGGTCCACTAGGTCACGGTCGGGGGTTTTTTGAAAATTTTAATTTTGTGGTTAGGTTATTAATGCTTTTTTTAACGTTACTCATATGTTTTTTTAATGGTTAAATTAAAACTGTTAGGCCCACTTGCACCAACTACTTAACCTTCAAGCGGGCGCGCGACCATTTATAATGGCAGCGGTCGCGCGTAACCTTAACGACCGATGGGATATTTTCGCGATTTAAAACACAAATTAATTAATACTAATTTATTTTTTTGTACATAGATACATTTATAATACTATAAGGACTCAAAATGTTAAAAAAAACTGAAACTTGGATGAATAATAATAATAAAATTAAATTACACGGGCACCTCGGATTTTCTTCGAATTAGAAAGTAACTTTGGCGACACAACACCTCTAAAAAAATTCTATACAAATATCTTTGGTCATCATCAAGCCGCAGCAATAAAAAGAAAATAATTAAAAATAACAAATTAATTTGGCTTTACGAGATCAAATAATTAACATCAAAATATTCTTCAGAATCAGTTTTTTTGTCAAGATAACATTGTAAATTTGTAAATAAATGTCGCGTGAGGCATGGTGTGCATTAAGTCTTGGATTGCCGTTTTTTTGTACGGCGCAGTTCACACCTTTACAACATTATCTTCTAGTTCGATTTGCGCCAGTATTGCACTATCACATAACGGCCGATAAGTCATTTTTATAAGAAAAAACACTATTACGCACTTTTTCTTTTTAGTTAGTTAGATTCACTACTACAGGTCGTAATGTAGCATTCAGGTCGAAGATTTACTTACTTTCTATTCGATTACAAGCTTTATTGAATGATATTGCAAACAAGAATACCTCGCGTTGTGCGTCGCGCGTCGCCTTTTAAACGACTGGCGCGTGGCGTTCTTTCGACGTCTGCGCCGACATTAAAACAATTACAAATTGCGCCCCACGGGGGGTTCCAGGAAGGGACGTAAGCAGTTTATTTTAAGAACAATTAAACAAAGACAAGCTATTAGGAATAGGAAGTTCATGCCATAAAAAGTAACGATACTTGAAACAAAAATGTGTTGTGTGCGGTCCATTGGACACCACGCGCCCGCTTAAAGGTTAACTCAGGGTTAGTAGGCTGTTATCTGTCAAATTCCATATAAAATGGTGGGTTAACCCGAGGGTGCAAGTGGCCCTTATAAACTTTTGAAATTAGGTAAGGTGAATTAGGGTCATCTAATTTCGTAAGACGCATAAAAATCAATATTATTTCCATCATATCAAGATTCCTTTTTCGAAATTACCCGAGCATTTCTGTCATTCGGAATTACCCTAATGCACCTTACGCTTTGAAAACCACGAGCGTTTTCTATCTCAATTATTATGGTTACTTTCCTGTTTTGTTACCCCATACAAACTGTATGCCAGATTGTAACAAAATAGAAAAATCGTATGGGGTACTTTTTTACCAATTATGATTAAAAAATTTCTGAGTGAAAATAACGTACTATTTGTCACATTTAAAAAGTGGACAGAAAAGACTAAATTTTTTTAATATTAAATACAATTTAACTATTAGTTAAAACCGCCAGAAACCTTGATTTCAAATGTAACAAGCCTGGCAATCCACGTAACCTATTTATTTACTACGCAGCACAATATTGCTCAATAATCAACCTTAAATCTAAGCGATAAAGATCACAGCCGCCTGCACGCAAAGTACTACGCTATTTATTAAAATTGAAATTATAATGTCTGCGTGAAGCGTAGCGCCGTAGCCGCGAAGCAGTGCTACGGCGTAGCACAAACTACTAGAGATTGCAAACCGGATTCTCAATCCGGCCGGATTTTCACCGTAATACGATTGCATCTGACCGGACCGGATCCAGTTTTTGACAATGACATCACAGATATTAAAAAACGGAAAGTTTTTTTTAGATTTTTGCTTGATAATTAGATTTAATTTTATTTCTGAACCTTTTAAGTATGGAAAAGCGAGAGTTATATTGTAAAACTTAATTTGAAGTCTAATTTGTCATCCACAAGTAGCAATGCACGGACGAGAAGTTTCCAAAGTTACAGAACATTTGTCATGAGAATTTTCGGTAACTTCTGAGAATGTTCTCGAGAACGAGAATTTATCAGAATACTTAGTAACTTCGTAGTTTATACCATAATTTCGTCGAACTTAGCAAGTCAAGACGTAGTCCCGTGGTAGTGCGCTGGCTTCGTATGCCGATGTTCTTAGTTTCGATCCTGACAGAGATCTTTTTGTATTTATTTTGTTCGGTTTTTTTTTGTATATACATATATTGACATGACCAAAAACAGGCATCAAGAAATAATAGTTCGGTACCTAATTTAAAAAAGTCAGGACTAAAACTGTGAAGTCGAAATGTTCCCTGAAGTATAGTGAGAATTTAAGCAACTTATATGTAAAATAACATATAGTTTTATATTATATGTATAATAACATATAGTTTTATATTATGCCCATTTAAACTTTATTTCAAGTATATTCTCTTGTTTAGATAATAAATTGCATGTTGCAGGAATGTTCTGCGAACATTCTCAAGAATGTTTCCGCTTTTTGGGAATGTTCTGCAATTTCTACATTACTATCCACAAGTCATATAATAAAATCATATCATAAATCTGCACCGTTTTTTTCTTTATTTATTGTTTTCTTCAATTCAAATCTTCCATTTTGTCATCGATAACGTCATATAAAATACACGTTATATTTAGATGTATTTTTAGTTTACCGGATCCAATAACTCTTAAGACGTTCCGGGTCCGGCCAGATTACCGGATCCGCCAGATCTGATTGCAAAGCAATCCCTAACTACGCGTACATTAATGGACGGGAGGGCGGAAATTGATTTAATAGACTTCAAAGAAATGAAATTTCAAGATAATCAGTACAAAGGTAAAATACTGTACAGTTCTGTTTTAGGAAGGTTACATTAATTCGGGGAAATGTTTCATCCTACCGACTGTCCCAATTAGAATCATACACAACACACATATAATATAGATATATAACAGTAAAGTCAACGGTTGATTTTATATGTTATTATTTATTAAGTATTTGTATATAATATATATCGTTGTCTGAGTACCTACAACACAAGCCTTCTTGAGCTTACCGTACCATATT